>NC_084629.1:22681831-22834331 GCF_033978795.1 Nerophis ophidion
CTGTTTTCTCCTCCAGTCTGTGCTGGATTATTGTCTATGTCACTTCCGTATTGTCGTTCCTATCGTGTCGTTTCGTGTCATTGCAGCGTAGCAGTAAGCTATATTTCGGTATCTGTTTGTAGTTTACTGTCTTCTGTTCCCTGCTTCTGTTTTGTTTTCATTCTACAATTAACGACGTCTGTGTTCCTGCTTGCTACCCGCTAGCTTCTATGCCAAGCTCCTTTGGTTTTCTAGCTCCCATGCTAGCTCTTTTAGTTTAGTTATCCGCCTCGTGCGCCGCTTTTTGTTGTACCCCTTTTGTTCTTGTTCTAGTATTTTAATTAAAACATGTTTTCATGTGCACCTCTCTCCTCAAGTGTGTATGTGTGTGTGTATGAGTGGATGTGACTGTTTGTCATTTTAACTGTAAAATCTAATAAAATATATTTGCACAAAACATGTTTTCTTATCCAATACCTGCCTCCATCTCTGCATCTTAGGGTTCGACACCAACAGACTCTGACACTTTTATTTTTTGGCTTTTAACACTATGTAAGTTGTGTGGTCCTCTGTGTTTTTAAAATTTTGATTTCTATTTATTCTTTTAATTGGTTTTACCCTTGGAAATCGTTTTTAATCATATTTATTTTTATATTGATTTATTTTGTGTTTTTATTCAGTCATTGGTGGAGCTAAGGCACGCACCTGGGGATAGGTTGATTGGCAACACTAAATGGTCCCTAGTGTGTGAATGTGAGTGTGAATGTTGTCCGTCTATCTGTGTTGGCCCTGCGATGAGATGGCGACTTGTCCAGGGTGTACACCGCCTTCTGCCCATTAGTAGCTGAGTTAGGCACCAGCGCCCCCCGCGCCCCCAAAGGGAATAAGTGGTAGAAAATGGATGGATAGAATATTTGAATATTGTTTTTAATATTGTTGTGTAGCACTTTGGAAACATTTTTGTTGTTTAAATGTGTTGTATAAATAAAGTGGATTGGATTGGGAAAAAAATTAAAAAAGAGGAACAGTACATCTCTTGTTGCAGTAGTAGCATTAATATGGTCGACTTTAATAGTTTTAAGGGTAAAGCTAATTAAATGAGCTTTAAAAATAGTTATTTGAAAATAATACAATTGTTGTATTTTATAGGTTCTGCTTTCTTCTTAGTTTTAAGCACATTTCAAATTTCTCCCTAGCTGTTTCTCCCTTCTGAAGCTTGGTTCAGATTCCAACAAAAAAAACATTAAGTGCTTTACAAGTAACATTCATGACAATGGTTATTCATTGTGTGTAGTTTAGAAAAATAACAAACATTTAAACTCACTTGACCGTTGTTATGTGTCATTTCTGCCTGTCGTTCTTCAAAAAAAAAGGAAAGACAAAAATCCTGCTAGCTAGCCCCAGTTACGCTCGCCAGGATGCGCCACCATCTTGTTTGTTTATATAGCAGCGGCCAATCAGCTGCGAGCTACGTGAGTCACTCAGCCAATCGGGTGTCGGCTTGCTCGCACTTTGCGTACCAGTTCTTTGCAGGCCACCCACACACACACCCACACACATTGTACTTGTAATATCCAAGTTTGGTTATAAACAATATGCTTGCGACTTAGTCGTGATGTTTTCAGCGCGGAGTGGTCCGTCGGTGGTCCTCAACAATATTAACAACCTGCGGGGAGTTTCTCTGCACAGCTCAGCGGATAAAGGGAAAGTGAACAGCTGAGCGAGAATGTTCTGTCTCCTCCTCCTCCTGTCAGTCCTGGTGCAAGGTAGGTCACTAACAACCAAGTGATGAATATTGTGTCTTTTTGAACGTTGTGACGCTGCCACGCGTAGTGTCCGTGGAAAAATCATAAACTTAGTTCTTGCTACCGAGCAATAGCCCCAGTGTGTCTCGCATACTAGATAAGAAATCGATGCGGTTTGTATCTACAGTGAGTAGGACAGTACTACATAGTACATGAGCACAGGATTTCCCAAAGTACTGCAATGTATGTGTGGCAGTCTTCAATGTTGCCTTTAAATGACATCGTTGTCTAATTGTGCATTTCATCTGATATTTTTTAATACTGACTGTCAAAGTGTACATATATTTAATAGTAATATTAAGTTCACTATATACACACACACACACACACACACACATATATATATATATATATATCCATCCATTTTCTACCGCTTATTCCCTTTCGGGGTCGCGGGGGCGCTGGCGCCTACCTCAGCTACAATCGGGCGGAAGGCAGGGTACACCCTGGACAAGTCGCCATCTCATCGCAGGGCCAACACAGATAGACAGACAACATTCACACTCACATTCACACACTAGGGCCAATTTATATATATATATAGATATACACGTACACACACACACACACATATATATATATACATATACGCCCGATTGTAGCTGAGATAGGCGCCAGCACCCCCCTAATAAAAGTTTCAATCAATCAACAGTGCAGATTCAGAGCGCATGTAAAAAATAAATAAATAAAAAATTTCAAGTCCACAAGTATCCTCATTCACAACACGTTCTCTTAGATTTCCATGTTGTGATACATGTGCATACCATTTAGTGATCAATTGTACGGAATATATACTGAACTGTGCTATCTACTAATAGAAGTTTCAATCCAGGTTCACATTTATTGACTGTATCTAAAAAAGATAAACATATATTTTTATTTAAATGAATATATGAAATAATCCTAAATGAAATATAATGATTTGGTTTATATTATTGTATATACTAGGTCAGTGGTTCTCAAATGGGGGTACGCGTACCCCTGAGGGTACTTGAAAGTATGCCAAGGGGTACGTGAGATTTTTTTTTTTAAATATTCTAAAAATATCAACAATTCAAAAATCCTTTATAAATAGATTTATTGAATAACACTTCAACAAAATATGAATGTAAATTAATAAACTGTGAAAAGAAATGCAACAATTCAATATTCAGTGTTGACAGCTAGATTTTTTTGTGGACATGTTCCATAAATATTGAGGTTAAAGATTTCTTTTTTTGTGAAGAAATGTTTAGAATTAAGTTCATGAATCCAGATGGATCTCTATTACAATCCCCAAAGAGGGCACTTTAAGTTGATGATTACTTCTATGTGTAGAAATCTTTACTTATAATTGAATCACTTGTCTATTTTTCAATAAGTTTTTAGTTATTTTTATATCTCTTTTTCCAAATACTTCAAGAAAGACCACTACAAATGTGCAATATTTTGCACTGTTATACAATTTAATAAATCAGAAACTGATGACATAGTGCTGTATTTTACTTATTTATCTCTTTTTTTCAACTGAAAATGCTTTGCTCTGATTAGGGGGTACTTGAAATTTAAAAAATGATCACTAAAAAAAGGTTGTGAACCACTGTCATAAAATCAGTGCCAGTTGAGTCGGTCCATAGGTTGCCTGTAGGGATTTTTAATGTCCAGCAGATGTCAGTATTTAGTGACACAGTATTGACATAGTATCAATACAGTTTTACAATGTGTCGAAACTATACATTAAGCCTCATCAACCCATCACTAGTGTCCATTAACAAACATAAATATCTCCCATCAGCACACTTCTTTACTCGTCGTCGTTAATTGCCTATCAAACAAGAGAAAACATACTATCAGAAAACATTTCCCTAATAATGTCATTAATGGGGAAATAGTGGATGTCTCACTTACCGCCTGATGCACCTGCCTTGACACAGAGGAGAGCCAGAACTGAATGAGGCAGAGTTAAGAACTGTTTGTAGCTGAGCCCCACCTGGTGGCACAGTTGGTGGCACTCCAGGCTGATTGAGGAGGTACAGGGGAATTTACCGCCCCTCGATGATCCGGCCAAGGTTGGGGCGTTGTCTTCTGTGTTCCACCCTTCCTCCATGCCCTGGCTCCTCCCCTGTGAGGTGCTTACCTCTCAGGCGGTGCTTGAGTGAGACACTATATATATATATATATATATATGTATATATATATATATATATATATATATATATATATATATATATATACATATATATATATATATATATATATATATATATATATATATATATATATATATATATATATATATATATACATATATATATATATATATATTTTTTAGGGGTGGGCAAATAAATGCGTTAATTATGAGTTAACTCATCAATCTATTAACGCCGACAATTATTTTATCGCGCATTTGCATAAGTTGTTTACATGCTTTTATTTTGTTAACGCCTTTTCTTATAAAGAGGGCGGCGCCCGGACGGGCTTCGGCGTGGAGGGGTTCTTGGTAAAGATGGAACATTTGGCAAAATACCAGACAATTCTGCAAATTTCATGGCTGGCTTACAGCGTAGTCACTCCGGGATCACTTACGACCGCCAGACAATTCTGAATGTGGATAGATCGGGCCGTTTTGGACTGAATGACGCGTGCTTGCTAGACCGGCTAGCTAGCATGGGAATACTTCGCCGGCTACATCCAGCGGCTTGTGAAGCAGCGGAGTATATGTGTTGTCTGTCTATTTATGAATAATGCAGACGAGGCGTGTTGGCTGAGTTCTTAACGTTTACTTTCAGAGCGTGCATATCACAACATACAAGATGCTGTCATGGCGACACACAACCTATACCGAGCTACCGCGCATGCTCGTCACTCCTGTTGCATGCTGGGTAGGGTAGTTCTTTTTTTCCCTGGCTCATAACATCACAATATAGTACCATGTATATGATGCGTTCAGTTTATCAAAGCACCAAGCAAACAATCGGAAAATTCCCATCATATCAATTCCTAGATACGGTCGTAATTATTTTAAGTGCACTACGCATAATAAACACAACATTATTAATATTGCTACTACGGATAATTTGAGCAAAAATTCCCTAAAACAGCCCACTACCTGTAATATAGGTTTTTTAAACATAAGATCCCTGATAAAAAAAAATGTTCCTGCTGTTACCTCAGAAATTGCCTGTTCAGATGTTATGATTGTGGCTCAGAGATTTGTATGTAGATTATATTTATTTTCCATAACAAACAGGATAACTTAAATACCGTGGCAGTGGAAATAAGCTTAAATGTTTGTATTTACATTTTTTGAGTTGATTTTCATAAAATATGCTATTTAACTGCGACTGTTTAACAAGTACTGATTTAAATTGTGTTTGCACAACAAATGTGTTGCCACTTTTGTTCATGTGGTAGAATATTCCAATAAAGTTGCACTACACACTACTTTGGAATTCATTATTGGGCTTTGCGTATACAATGCAGTTAATCACGATTAATCGGAGAAAAAGTGCGATTAACTTCGATTAAAATTGTTAATCGTTGCCCAGCCCTAATATATATATATATATAGATATATATATATCTATATATATATATATAGGGCTTCACGGTGGCAGAAGGGTTAGTGCGTCTGCCTCACAATACGAAGGTCCTGCAGTCCTGGGTTCAAATCCAGGCTCGGGATCTTTCTGTGTGGAGTTTGCATGTCCTCCCCGTGAATGCGTGGGTTCCCTCCGGGTACTCCGGCTTCCTCCCACTTCCAAAGACATGCACCTGGGGATAGGTTGATTGGCAACACTAAATTGGCCCCTAGTGTTTGAATGTGAGTGTGAATGTTGTCTGTCTATCTGTGTTGGCCCTGTGATGAGGTGGCGACTTGTCCAGGGTGTACCCCGCCTTCCGCCCGATTGTAGCTGAGATAGGCGCCAGCGCCCCCCGCGACCCCGAAAGGGAATAAGCGGTAGAAAATGGATGGATGGATATATATATATATATATATATATATATAATTTTTATTTTTTTGTGTGTGTGTGTTTGTATGTATATCTTGTTTTTTTATACTTCTGGAGTCACTTGTAAGTCTGCATTCATTTTAGTTTGATGCCGTACTCAGGAAGTCGTCTTTGGTTGAATGTGCCAGTCTTGTATTTTGTTGAGCCCTACAAAGTGTTAATACTGTAAGTATTGTACTTATTAACACCAGCTGTTTGTTTGCTACATGCATCATAGTTTTAGGTTTTATTAACACATTTTCAGGTGTTGAAAATCGCCATTTAAAATCACCAATACTATTCAGGAGTAAGCATATGGCATATCCAACATATAAGAGCATCAAGCTTGCACATTTTGATAAGTGTAGCCTTAGTTTTGAGTGCCTTCTGTCAGTGCACTACGAATACGCCTGTTTTCCCGCCAAGTGCTCGCTTGAGTTGGCAACCTTACGTGACGTCAAACATAAGTAAGGTTTCAAAATAGGGTGCTGTTTTAATTTTGAATAGATTGTACCTATAAAAGTACTCAATTTGGTACCTATCCCTAACTGGGAGAAAAACAGTAATTAGAATCATGAAAAGCATAACAACATTTTTGGAAATGGAATCTGTTTTTATGTTTTTTGGAGGGGAGAAGGGGTCACAGGAGCACCCGCTGTTTGTTGAGAGGAGGAGTACCAGTACATTCTTTCATGTATGAGTCTGAGGAAGTAAAGAACAAAATAATCTAAATCTAGACGGTCTGAATAGAATAAAAATATAGCAACAAATTCGCTAAGTTGGCAACACTGATCCCTCCTGCTACATCTTCTTACTCTCTGGCAGACATGTTTTATTATAAGCCAGGGCAGCTCAGTCCTAATTTAAGGACAGCACGGAAAAGACTAAGCCACTATGAAAGTTGCGATCCGCGCCTGTCCTCATCGGTCCTAACCAAAGATGTGCCACCAGGTTCCGAACAATGGCACAACGGCGATTGCGCCGAGCTCAGCAACATCACGTGGCTGCAGTACCGCCAGCAGCGCCTCCAGCTGCAGGTCCGGTACTTGCTGTTGACCCGCCAGAACCCGGAGTGCGCTAAGACCTTCGGAGAGGATTTTCTGGGCAAAGAGAACTACTTTAACGCGTCAAAGCCCACTAAAGTCATCATACATGGATACAGGTGAGCGCTAAAGCTAATATTGATACCAAATAAATACAATAAATAAGAAAATATGAATTATATATAGTTAGTGTGGTCAGATGGAAAATTATCTTTGATATTCAAAAGCATTAAGTTAGATCGCTTAACATTGCTGAATTCTCCATAGTTGTTTTGTTTTTCTTCTATTTAAATTCGTTAAGACTCTAAATCATCTCTGATCTTTACAAATATATGTTTGTTAGGTTTGTTGACAATTTCAAATTGTGTGCAATGTTTACAAAAACATGTACAATGTTTTAAAGACCGTACCCTCATTTTATCTGAAGTTACAAAGCGTTCCAAAATTGTATTCAACGTTGAAAAAAAACATTAAAAAAACATGAAAATACACATTTTGTTGATGACTGTAAATTGTCTACGATGTTTACAAATCATGAACGTTATTATTTCAAAAAGCTTTGGATTCTTTTCGACTTGTTTGGATCGTTATTTGTTTTGTTAAAAACTCTAAACCTTCTCTGATCTTTACACATTGTTTGTTAGGTTCGTTGACGACTTCAAATTGTGTGAAATGTTTACAAAAACATGCACATCGTTTTAAAGACTGTACAGTCATTATCTCCGATGTAACAAAATGTTGTTAAGAAATTTTCTTCAATGTTGAGAAAAACCACGTACAAAAAACATGAAAATACACATTTTGTTGATGACTGTAAATTGTCTACGATGTTTACAAATCTCGTACGGTATTATTTTAAAAGCTTTGGATGGTTTTCAACTTTTTTTTTTTGATCGTTATTTGGTTTGTTAAAGACGCTAAATCGTCTCCGATCTTTACAAAATGTATGTTTGTTAGGTTTGTTGACAACTTCAAGTTCTTTACAATGTTTACAAAAACATGTACTTTATGTATGTTTTAAAGACCGCACCCTAATTTTCTCCGATGTTACTAAACGTTGTTAAGAAATTTCATTCAACTTTGAATAAAAACACGTAAAAAACATGAAAATACACATGTGGTTGATGACTGTAAATTGTCTACAATGTTTACAAATCACGTACGTTATTAATTCAAAGGCTTTGGATTGTTTTCGACTTGTTTTTTGGATCGTTATTTGGTTTGTCAAAGACTCTAAATGGTCTTTGATCTTTACAAATTTATGTTTGTTAGGTTCGTTGACAACTTCAAATTGTGTGCAATGTTTACAAAAACATGTATGTTATGTTCGTTTTGAAATCGTACCATAATTTTCTCCGATGTTATGAAACGTTGCTCCAAAATTGTCTTCAATTTTAAAAAAAAACCACATACAAAAACATGAAAATACACATTTTGTTGATAACTGTAAATTGTCTACGATATTTACAAATCATGTATGTTATTATTTCAAAAGTTTTGGATGGTTTTCGACTTGTTTTTTTGGATCTTTATTTGGATTGTTAAAGACTCTAAATCGTCTCCGATCTTTACAAATTTATGTTTGTTAGGTTTGTTGACAACTTCAAGTTGTGTACAATGTTTGCAAAAACATGTACTTTATGTTTGTTTTAAAGACCGCACCCTAATTTTCTCCGATGTTACAAAACGTTGCTACGGGATTTTATTCAATGTTGAAAAAAAACACGTACAAAAAAAACGCGTACAAAAACATGATAATACACATGTTGTTGATGACTGTAAATTGTCTACAATGTTTACAAATCACGTACATTATTAATTCAAAGGTTTTGGATTGTTTTCGACTTTTTTTTTGGATCGTTTTCTGGTTTGTTAAAGACTCAAAATTGTCTTCGATCTTTACAAATTTGTGTTTTTTTGGTTTGTTGACAACTTCAAATTGTGTGCAATGTTTACAAAAACATGTACTTTATGTTCGTTTTAAAGACCCTACCCTCATTTTCTCCGATGTTACAAAAAGTTGCTACGGAATTATCTTTAACGTTGAAAAAAAACGTACAAAAACATGAAAATACACACGTTGTTGATGACTGTAAATTGTCTACGATGTTTACAAATCACTTACGGTATTATTTCAAAGGCTTTGGATTGTTTTCAAGTTGTTTATTTGAAACATAAGTTTGTTTGTTAAAGACTCTAAATCGTGTCCAAACTTTACAAATTTAAGTTTGTTAGGTCCGTTGACAACTTCAAATTGTGTGCAATGTTTACAAAAACATGTACGTTACGTTCGTTTTAAAGACCGTACCCTCATTTCCTCCGATGTTACAAAAAGTTGCTACGGAATTATCTTTAACGTTGAAAAAAAACACGTACAAAAACATGAAAATATACACGTTGTTGATGACTGTAAATTGTCTACGATGTTTACAAATCACGTACGGTATTATTTCAAAGGCTTTGGATTGTTTTCGACTTGTTTATTTGGATCGTTAATGTGTTTTTTAAGGACTCTTAACAAATTTAAGTTTGTTAGGTTCATTGACAATTTCAAATTGTGTGCAATGTTTACAAAAACATGTACGTTATGCTCATTGTAAAGACCGCACCCTAATTTTCTCCGATGTTACACAACATTGCTACGGAATTGTCTTCAACGTTGAAAAAAAACATGTAAAAAAACATTAAAATATACATGTTGTTCATGACTGAAAATTGTCTACAATGTTTACAAAAACATGTATGTTATGTTCGTTTTAAAGACCGCACACTAATTTTGTCCAATGTTACAACACGTTGCTACGGAATTGTCCTCAACGTTAAAAAAACGTACAAAAACAAGAAAATACATATTTTGTTGGATGCGTGTGTGTTCAGGGCGCTGGGCAGCAAGCCGGCATGGGCCGGGCAGCTGGCCCATGCCCTCCTGGTGGTGCAGGATCTCAATGTTGTGATGGTGGACTGGGTCTACGGCGCCTCCTTCGCCTACAACCTGGTGGTGGAGAACTACAAGGAGGTGGCCCTGCAGATCTCCGTGCTCATCAACCTGCTGCAGGTCCGACTCGGCACACGCAGGTTTAGGCCTTCATGTCACCGGTTTTGTTTTCTGGTCCGATAGAAACAAGGATGCACACTGGAGTCCTTCCACCTAATCGGGGTCAGTCTGGGAGCGCACGTAGCCGGCTTCGTGGGGACCCTCTTTCAGGGGAAAATTGGAAGAATCACCGGTGAGTTTTCCGATATTTCGAATTAAAAACGACTTTTTAGATGTTTGCGTTACCTTGCTGTCGTCCAGCTCTGGACCCGGCGGGCCCCATGTTCAAAGGAGCCGACACTTTCGACCGATTGGACCCATCTGACGCTCAGTTTGTGGACGCCATACACACAGACTCTGACTGTAAGACAAGCAGGCATTGTGGGGTCCTTGAACGCAACACCGCTGACGCGTTCATGTTCGTCAGACTTTGGCATCTCCATCCCTGTCGGCCATGTTGACTTCTTCCTGAACGGGGGCAAGGACCAGACAGGATGTGCGCGCTCCCACTTCGCCTCCAGTGAGTCCCGCCAACACTTGATTGTGTGTGTGCGTGTATGTGCGTGTATGTGTGTGTGTGTGTTCTTCTATTTCTACCCTTCTTGAGACATCAACGGGGTAAAGTACCTTCCATATGAGGACCGGTGAACAAGTTAGTACCGAAGTCATGGTCCAAATACGGAAAACCATTGCATTTTATCGAGAATGTCTCATCTGCACCCCTGCTGGTGAAATCTATCAAAATTAGGGTGGTCCCAAAAAGGAGGGAATTTTCAAATTGACTGTTTGTCGGTTTTAAAAGTGCTCCCCCTTCTGGTCAACATATAAAATAACAAGTGTGTGTAAAAAATTGAAATGCGCCTCCTCTTGTCAAAATTAATTAAATAAATAAAATATATATGCATAGAGACATACTGTACTAACTTGAAGTAAATAATAAAGATTCAAAACACATTACAAACAAAAAAATTCTAAAAAATTGATTAACTAAGAGCAGTCTTTTTCTCACAATGTGTCGCGACTCTTTTCTTATAAAATTGGGAACAATTTCTCATATTTTTTCTGTTTCTGTAACATTGCAATAATTTGTTGTAAAATTTTTACTTTATGTAAAATTCTTACTTTTTAATGAAAAATGGTGACATTTGTCATATAAACTTCTCACTTTTATCACAGCATTGCCAATTTTTTTGTCGGTCTTGTAAAATACTGACAAATTTTTTGAGTAAAATGAGGACTTTTGTCATAATTTTGCCAAGTAAAATTTTGATTATTATGATAATATTTCCAACATTTTAAAGTTTTCTTATAAACTTTTGACTTTTGTCGAGTAAAATTACGACTTTTCATAAAATTGCCAAACTTTTAAGTTTTTCTTGTAAAATTGTGACTGTTATTGAGTAAAATTCCTACTTTTATCATAATATTGCACAAATGTTCATTTTTTTTTGTAAAATTTTGACTTGCGTTCAGTAAAATTACGGCTTTAATTAAAATACTGCCAAAGTTCTAAGTTTTTCTTGTGAAATTGTGACCTTTTTCTTGTGAAATTCCAACTCGTTTTTCACAACCAGCTTTTTCATATTTGAATAATATGTATATATTATTAATGTTGTAAATACACACCTTTATATATCTAGAAAAGGATGGTCCTAAAGAGAATACAAGAATGTGTCTGTGTATGCATTCTTATATTTCTACCCTTCTTGAGACATCAACAAGGAAAAGTACCTCCCATATGAGGACCGGTGAACAAGTTAGGACCGATATCATGGTCCCAATACAGAAAACCATTGCATATAATAGAAAGCCAAATACTACAATACAGTCACAACACCGTCATCCACACCACCCTCACCCACTTAAGAGGGTAAGGACACGTATGCCAGGCTATTATTTATCGACTACAGCTCTGCTTTTAACACGGTCATCCCACAAAAACTCACTGCTAAATTCCTCACTGTTGGTCTGACACCAACTCTCTGTGACTGAGTCCTGAACTTTCTCACAAACCGGCCCCAGTCAGTCAGAATCGGCAACCAGACATCAGGCACAAAGGTTCTAAGCATAGGGACCCCCCAAGGCTGCGTGCTGATTCCCCTACTGTACACCCTCTTCACACACGACTGTGTGGCCTCCCAGAACAACACCAGTATCATCAAGTTTGCAGATGATACTACGGTCGTCGGACTGATCACCGGGAGAGCTGAGTTAGCGTACAGAAGGGAGTTAGCGGAACTGGTGGCCTGGTGTCAGGATAATAATCTCTCCTTGAACACAGACAAGACCAAGGAGATGATTATTGAGCCATGGAGAAGGAGTGCACAGTACACACCTTTGTACATAGAGGGGACAAAGGTGGACAGGGTGAAAACCTTTAAATTCCTCGGGACACACATCAGTGAGGACCTCACCTGGGATCACAACACCCAACAAACAATAAAGAAAGCCCAGCAGCGACTGTACTTCCTAAGAAGGCTAAGAAAATTTGGTATGCCACCCAAAATTCTCAGCAACTTCTATAAACGTACAGTTGAAAGTGTCCTTACCAGCTCAATCAGGGTCTGGTAAGGAAACTGCACAACTAAGGCCAGGAAGGCACTCCAGCGAGTGATTAAAACTGCTCAGTACATATCAGGAGCAGCCTTCCCCGCACTACAGGACATGCACTTTACCAGGGCCACCAGGAGAGCACACATCATAAAGGACAGTACACTGTCTCTTCAGCCTCCTACCATCAGGCAGACGATACAGGAGCCTGAAATCCAGGACTACGAGACTGACAAACAGTTTTTACCCACAGGCCATCAGGCTTGTGAATGTTAACTTGTGAATGCTAGCTCTCCCCGTCTTTACTTTTGTCTTTTTGAACAAAAGACAGCTACCTTGACAACCCCCGAACTGTGAACCATCACTGTAGACACCTTTCACCTTTGATCACTAAAGAACTGCTGCTGGGACCCAAGGTCACCTCCATATTTATACTCTTGACTGTCAATCAGAATGTGCAATACTGTTATGTTACTTACTGTGCCTTGTATATACTTTTTATTTTTAGCTTAGTACTGTGCGACTTGTTGAAGGGTGGACTAGCAAAGTAAGATTTTCATTGTACGGCAAACTGTCTGTTTAACTGTGCATGTGACAATAAACAATCTTGAATCTTGAATGAACATTGCTCCAAAGTCAGGATTTTTTTGCTGATTTAATGTGCATACAAAAGTAAACATTGACAGGTGCAAAGACAGCAATATATGATGACATAAGACGGCAGCTAAAGAAGGACTTCCCTATTCATCCCCGAAAAAACCCGCTAGGTGAACAGCTGATTTCACGACGCGCAGTGGCCTAGTGGTTAGAGTGTCCGCCCGGTAGGTCGTGAGTTCAAATCCCAACCGAGTCATACCAAAGACTATAAAAATGGGACCCATTACCTCCCTGTTTGGCACTCAGCATTAAGGGTTGGAATTGGGGGTTAAATCACCATAAATGATTCTCGGGCGCGGCACTGCTGCTGCCCACTGCTCCCCTCACCTCCCAGGGGGTGATCAAGGGTGATGGGTCAAATGCAGGGAATAATTTCGTCACATCTAGTATGCGTGTGACAATCATAGGTACTTTAACTTTTAACTTTAAGACAAACCACGTCCCATATGTGACCATAGGATGAACAAATACACTACGGTACTAAGACTATAGTGACTATAGTTAGTTTCTATAGCTGAGTTGCCTAAAGTGCGGCACAGGGGCCATCTGTGGTCCGTGACTCATCTTTCATCGGTCTTGAGCACATTACAAAAAATAGAGATCTCATTCGCACCCCTGGTGATGAAATCTTTCAAAATTTGTGTGGTCCCAAAAAGCAGGGCTTTTTAAAATTGACTGTGTCATTTTTAAAAATGTACCACTTCTGGTCAACATATTAAATAAGTGTGTGTACAAATTTGAAGTGCTCGCCCTCTGCCCAACATATGTAATAACAAGTGTGTGTATGAAATTGAAATGCGCTCCCTTTGGCCAAAGTTTATAAAAAATTAAATAAATATATATAGAGAGAGTTACTGTAATAACTTGAAGTAAATAATGAAAATTAAAAACAAATTAAAAACCAAAAATTAACTAAAAGCTTACCTTTTTTATATTTGCATGGTTATATTATATATATTATTAATGGGGATAGGTTGATTGGCAAAACACTAAATGGTCCCTAGTGTGTGAATGTGAGTGTGAATGTTGTCTGTCTATCTGTGTTGGCCCTGCAATGAGGTGGCGACTTGTCCACGGTGTACTCCGCCTTCCACCCGATTATAGCTGAGATAGGCACCAGCGCCCCCCGTGATCCCAAAGGGAATAAGCGGTAGAAAATGGATGGATGGATGTTGTAAATACAAATCTTTATGTCTCGAGAAAGGGTGGTCATAAAGAGGTAGACATTTTTTCCCGGTCTCAAGAAGGTAAAAAATTCAAGTGTGTGTGCGTGTGTGTGTGTTCCCAGTGTACGGCTATGTTATCTGCGACCACATGAGGGCAGTGCACGTCTACATGAGCGCCCTGAACGGCTCCTGTCCACTGACTGGGATCCCGTGCTCCAGTTACGACGATTTCCTGAGGGGGCGCTGCGTCAACTGTGACGCCTTCAAGGGGCGGTGCCCCGCCATTGGTGAGCCAAGTCAACTTGTCTAAAATGTTTATTTTATTGTATTTTATGAATATAATAATTATTATTACAAATGTAATGTAAATCATAAATATATATAAAAAATATAAAAAATTTTATAATAATAAGAAAATTAACAGAAGGATTTTTCAGTAAATAAAAAAATATTGTGAATGTTTTAAGTGGAAATCAAAGTACAATTAATATTTTTCAAAATATAGATGTGATTTTTTTAATTAATGAGGAAAACAATTCAGGATGCTAAAATTCAAAACAAAGTATATTAAATGTTTTTATAAAATATTAAAAGGATTTTGAGTAAATTAAAAAATATGTAGAAAGTTATAAATGAAAATCTAAGTAAATTCAATACATGATTTTAAGTCCATTTTAAAAATAAGTTAAAATGTAATAAATATTTTTTATCAAATGTGTAAAAAAATGTAAGTACATTTTAAAAAGTATTTAGAATGTTGTAATTGAAAACTGTTATGAAATGTAGACATTGTTTTAAGTAAATGTAAAAAATCATTCAGAATGCTGTTGAAAATCTAAGTAAATTTTATATTTTAATAAAATACAAACATGATTTTACGTGGATACAAAAAAACATTTAGAATATTATAATTAAAAATTTAAGTAAATTAGATATTTATATAAAATTGAAATAAGGTTTTAGGTAAATATAAAAGTTCATTCAGAATGTTATAATTGAAAATCAAAGTAAATAAAATGTTTTTTATAAAATATAAAGACGATTTTAAGTACTTTTTAAAAAATAATTTATAATGTTACAATTGAAAATCAATGTAAAATAAAAAAATTTTAAAGAAATAAAAACATAATTTTTGGTAAATCCATCCATCCATCCATCCATCCATTTTCTACCGCTTATTCCCTTTCGGGGTCGCGGGGGGCGCTGGCGCCTATCTCAGCTAAATATGAAATAATATTTAGTATGTTATAATTGAAAATCTAAGTAATATAAATGTTTTTATAAGATATAAACATGATTTTAAATAATCGTTCGTTACAGAAAATGTAAGTAAAATTAAAAAAAAATTTGAAATAAAAACATGATTTTGGGTAAATATAAAAAAAATCATTCAGAATGTTATAATTGAAAATCTAAGTAATATAAATATTTTTACAAGATGTAAACATGATTTTAAGTATATTTTTAAAATGGTTTGGAATGTTATAATTTAAAATCAAAGTAAATTAAATATTTTTATAAATTATAAACATGATTTTACGTACATTTAAAAAGAAATTATTTATGTCACAAGTGAAAATCAAAGTAAAGTAACAACTTTTCTAAAATAAAAACATAATTTTAGGTCATTATAAGAATATCCTTCAAAATGTAATAATTGAAAATCAAAGTCAGTTAAATATTTTTATAAAATACAAACATGATTTTAAGTAAATAAAAAAAAAATATTTAGAATGATGTAATTGAAATTTAAAGAAAATCCAATATATTTATAAAATATAAACATTATATCAAGTACATTCATTAAATGTTGGTATCAAAAATCTAAGTAAAACAAATATATATTTTTTTTAAAACAATGAATATCATTTTATGTTTATTATAAAAATATTTTGGAATATCATAATTGAAAAAAAGTTCAGTAAATTACATTTTTATATAAATATGAATTCAATTAAGTAATAAAGTACATTTAAAAAAAGAACTTTAGTAAAGTAGTGAAATAATTATGAATAATTTCAAACTACAATAATAAAACTGACAGCACAGAAAATACATATTTCTTAGATGTGAGTATAGTTATTTCTATTTTGTAGCGTGATCATGAAATAAGATTTATTTGCACCAAGTTTGATTTGAGTATTGTGCAATACTTGACGTAGTACTTATAAACATAATAGACTGTACAAACATATAATCATCGTGTCATGTTGACCATTAAATATTCAGAAGAATAATTGTGTGTTTCAGGCTTGTCTGAAAAGTGCGGCCTCAGCGTGTCGCCCGTTCCCAGCGAGCAGAAGCTGTTCCTCCTCACCACGTCTCTTCCGCCTTTCTGCGGTGACGAGTCTTCTTGTGTCGCTTTTGCTTTAACCAGCAACCCCCCCCCCCGCTCCAAAAGTGGCGCCCGAGTGTGGCTCGTGAACACGTGCTGCCCGCAACCCCCCCCGCCCCAAAAGTGGCGCCCGAGTGTGGCTCGTGAACACGTGCTGCCCGCGGCCGTGACGCGAAGGTCGTGACGAGGGAAAGAAGTGGTCTTCAGCGTCCTAATTGCAGCGAAAATGAAAGAAAACGCTTATGAATGTTTCATCGCTGCAGGCAATCATTATTTGCATATGGAGGCTAATTAGTCGGTTCGCCGTCAAAGTCCTTTCTTTTACATCCATCCCATAATATCTTCATCATATCGCCCAGTAGCACCTCAGAAAACACTTGGCTCTTTAAGTATCTTCGTCATGACCGACATTAACATGCAGTAGCGTAGTAGGCCCAAGTATTCTTTAAAAACGAGGCAGAGATTTTATTTAACAGGTACATTTCATCATTTTGGCCAGTTTGAACGGTAACACTGTGTTTGAAGATTGGAAAATCTGGACATAAATAAAGTGTATATATATGAACATGTATGTATATATATATATATATATGTATATATATATATATATATATATACATATATATATATATATATATACATATATATATGAACATGTATATACAGTATATATATACACACATATACATGTTTATATATATACATGGATATATATATACAGTAGATATATATATATGTATTAATATACATATATGTGTAAATATATACTGTATATATATACATGCATACACATATGTATATATATATATTCATATATTTAGACTTTGACTTCCTTTTTGTCATTGAAATTTGAATTTTACAGTACAGATAAGAACGAAATTTTGTCGCATTAGCTCGTAGTGTATACATGTAGATATATACAGTATATATATATATATATACATATTATATTAATATAATGGATTTATATAATTGGACATTAGGAGTATGTGAAAGTTTGACTCCTTTCTTGTTTATTTCCGTGACCTCCTTAAAGTTTTGTAATCAATCAGAAATATCAAGCAGCTATGTGGATAGCAAACGTGGATAAGTGTAGACAGTGTTTTGTATTTTTCCCATCATGCTTTGTAATAGATTTAAATCGATATAATATCGATGATTTTGTTTGAAACGCTTTTTTTATAATATCCACAAAAGTTCTGTTGACATTTTGTGTTGGTTGGGTTGGTTTTATGTATTTGTTTATTTTTTGCACCATGACGAGGGTAGGGTGTTTGCATTGGGCCTTATAGGTAAATGTTGTGCATGGTTTCATTCAAGACATAATTAAAGGTCATGGACCTGAAAAGCTCACGTCGTCCTCTAGATGGCGAGCGGGGCAATTTGAAGACGTTAGAGGGCCATAATTTGGACACCCTTTAGTATATATATATATATACATATATATATATATATATATATACACACACACACACACACATAGTAATATATATTTGATTATTTGGCTTCCCACTAGGTGGAACCCGCGTACTGTTAGTAATGCTTGTCTGACAAAAAATATATATATATTAATAAACAAGTCCAAATTACTTTTATGAATACAATACTATTTGGTACACACCTTGAGAGGACTGACAAGCGCATGTATCAAGTTTGATCATGATTGGTGGGAAAAAACATGGCCGCCATTAAGCAAAACATCACACCTAATTGATTGTCTGTTGATGATAAAAATATGAGGATATATGCTTTGGAAGGAAGGGACTTTAATGGCCCCTGCGTGAGAGAAAGAGAAGGCCGGGGGTTAATCGTTTTGAAATGCAGTCTACTGAAAATGATGGAAAGCGCCACTCTACATAGCAACTGTGGTCAAAGTTGGAATTGCCACAAAGATATTCAACACGACTACCTAACCTGCAGTTAAGGTGGATAGGGCACGCCCCAAATTGGTCACGTTTCATGTGTCAGGTAAACTGCGATGAATGGGGCCGTATGACTCCCCTTCATACTGTGATACTATTATATCTATTATTATCTGTATTACACCTGTGTAAGGCTGCTAATATTTACTGTATTTTACGGACAATAAAGTGTACCGGTATATAAGCCGCACCCACTATATTTTCAACCAAAACATATGTTTGTCCTTATATTAGCCACACTGGACTATAAGTCCCAGATATAAACGAGTTATTTAGACGAAGAGATTTTGTAGTTGTTTCCAAACTGTGTCTGTAACACGGCAGTAGAACGGCTGATCGAACAAAACAGAAGTCATCGTCATGAACCCACTAGCTGCGCAAGCTAGCTCTCCAATCAGCTAATCAGACTCAATAACTCCACGGTGACGTTTTGGGGAATTTACTGAGGAAATTGTGAAACTGAAACAATACAAGAAGAATGCCGAGGTAAGTTAATAATACTAATTCAAATAACACAGTGTTAGCATATTAGCTAATGCTCACAACGCTAGCTGGATTACATCACGAAGGCACGTACAAATGTGCACGAAAACAATCCTACAGACATCACACAAGGGACAGTTTCGTAAGTAAGAATTGTTTTAGTTACATTGTTAAACTTACAAACGTTGCTCAGAGCGACGACTGAAGAATCTGTTCGAGTAGAAACGCTATGGACGGTTGAACTTCCGGTTCAAACAGGAAGCACATTTTCAACCCGCAGCACCTGCATTGATCTTACTCGTCCAGAAGATGGTTCCACAGCACAATAACACACCTTTTCAGTCCTCTTGCGTTTCGTGAAAACTATTCGCATTGTGTGAAGAAAAATCTGTTAAACTACCTGCATCGTTTAATAAGCCGCAGGATTCAAAGCGTAGGAAACAAGTAGCGGCTTATCGTCTTGGATTTCCGGTAATACAGCAGCTAACATGTATTTTCGAAGTAACCCTCTCGGGGGTGCAAGAAATTGTAGATCTGCTGAGCATAGGCTTTTTACATTTTTCAACCCAAACTGGAAGTAGGTCCGACTGTTTATTTTTCATGTTTGCGTTGCAGCTCAACACATCCTGCTGGCCATGGAGGTCTCGGCGCTGAGTAAGAGCGCAGAAGTTGAGGTGACGCTGACGACCGGCAACCTGGCGACTAAGCAACGACTCCGACTGTGAGTACCAGGATTTGGAACGTCACTAACTTGAAGAATTGTATTTAATTGGTTCCGCCTACGCAGGATGTTGAGTTGGAATTATAGGAAGTGGAATCCAACTGATTGCAATTTAGTTCCTAAAGGCAAGACTTTGTCACTTTTATGCTAAAAAGCTAACAGTTCCAATGCTAACGTGCTAACAGTTAACATGCTAGCAAGATAGCGCCAGGTTCATGACTTTTTGTTTTGTGCTGTACCTTCAAACTTAGCTAACGCGCAAACAGTTAGCATTCTAGCTAAGAATAGCGGGATTTTGTCACATTTAACAAAAATTCTGGCTTAAATGCTTAACACTTAAATGTATCACACATTTCCTCCATTTTGAGTACAGTAAAGCATTCTGGCAAATTTAAAAACATTTTTCCACTATTTGAAAATTCTAGTATAGGAAGTCATTTCAGTAGAAATTTTGTGTGAATTCTGAAAATAGTTAGGAAGATACTGCCTCTCACGCCCCCCTTCCTCGACACTTCACTCCCCCTTGCTCACAGTTAAATCTTTAAAGGGAACTAACATGTTCACATCTTCCCCCTCTCTGAAGTAAATGTTTATTTATTCATCTGTACATATCAAGATAATTGTTTATTACCAATAAAAAGATACTATGATGTGAGTGCCTCTCACACCCCCTGAAGTGAATGTTTATGTATCTATCTGTATGAGTCATTGCCTCTCACACCCCCCCTGAAGTCAATGTTTATTTACAAATCCATCTGTATGTGTCATTGCCACTCACACCCCTCCTTAAGTGAATATCAATCTCGTTATTCATTACTAATGCCTCTCCCCCCGACACATTTACGTATGTGTTTATGCCTCTCACACCCCCTTCAAGTGAATGTTTATTTCGGCATCTATCTCTATGTGTCCATGCCTCTCACGCCCCCCCCCCCGTAGTGAATATTTATTTACGTATGTGTCCATGCCTCTCATGCCCCCCTGAAGTGAATGTTTATGCGTCTATATGTATGTGTCATTGCCTCTCACGCTCCCCTGAAGTGAATGTTTATTTACATATGTGTCCATGCCTCTCACGCCTCCCTGAAGTGAATGGTTATTTATGTATTTGTTTATGCCGCTCATGCACCCCTGAAGTGAATGTTTATTTCTGCGTCTATCTGTATGTGTCCATGCCTCTCACGCCCCCCCCGAAGTGAATGGTTATTTATGTATTTGTTCATGCCTCTCACGCCCCCTGAAGTGAATGTTTATTTACGTATGTGTCCATGCCTTTCACGCCCCTCTGAAGTGAATGGATATTTATGTATGTGTTTATACCTCTCACGCCCCCTTGAAGTGAATGTTTATTTACGCGTCTATCTGTATGTGTCATTGCCTCTCACGCCCCCCCCCCCGAAGTGAATGTTTATTTACGTATGTGTCCATGCCTCTGACGCCCCCCTGAAGTGAATGGTCATTTATGTATTTGTTTATGCTTCTCACGCCCCCCTGAAGTGAATGTTTATTTCCGCGTCTATCTGTATGTGTCATTGCCTCTCACGCCCCCTCTGAAGTGAATGTTTAGTTACGTATGTGTCCATGCCTCTCATGCCCCCCTCAAGTTAATGTATATTCACGTATGTGTCCATGCCTCTGACGCCCCCCTGAAGTGAATGGTCATTTATGTATTTGTTTATGATTCTCACGCCCCCCTGACGTGAATGTTTATTTCCGCGTCTATCTGTATGTGTGTCCATGCCTCTCATGCCCCCCTCAAGTTAATGTTTATTCACGTATGTGTCCATGCCTCTCACACACCCCCTAAAGTGAATGTTTAGTTACGTATGTGTCCATGCCTCTCACGCCCCCCTGAAGTGAATGGTTATTTATGTATTAGTCTATGCCTCTCACGCCTCTCTGAAATGAATGTTTATTTACGCAACTATAAGTATGTGTCATTTCCTATCATGTCCCCCCCCCCACCCCATGAAGTGAATGCTTATTTAGGTATGTGTCCATGCCTCTCATGCCCCCCTTTAAGTGAATTTTTATTTACGTATGTTTCCATGCTTTTCACGACCCCCCCCCCCCAAGCCCCCCCACCATGTGACCATGTGACCATGGCTAACAAGCTCCCCCCTGAAGTGAATGTTTTTTCACGTATGTGACCATGGCTTTCACGCCCCCCCCCCATTAATAAGTGTGTGTGTTGCAGTCAGACGAGTGCGAGCGCCTACACCACCATGATGGCTCACCCGGTGGCGCTGTGCGAGATCCACTCCATCAGCATGCGGAACACGGGCGCTCGCCTCTACCAGCAGGGGAGCGTGCACGTGAAGTGGGTGTGTCTGTCCCATGTGGTCGCCAACACGTACGTCCGTCACGCCTGCAACACGGCAAAAGTGGCGGGGAATTGTGCAATCACGCGCATTGTTTTTTGTTTGGCAGACGCGAGGAGCCGCTGTGCATCAACAACGTCAACGTCAAGCGGGGGGCGCCGTGGTCACATGACTTGGTGCAAGTGTGCGGCCTCTTTCGACGATGACGTCCCCCCCACCACCCTCTGTACCCGTCGGTAGCGTTCTCTATGGGGGTCCCGCCCAGGGCCCGATTGAAGCAAGAAGCGCTACTGGCTGATGTCATCATGAACAACCTCTGACCGTGTAGTTTGTGTTCTAACATGACAACAATAAATCAATAGACTCACTGCAGAAATAAACAATCTTTTGTTTACCTTATTTTAGTGCCTCAAAAAAAAAAAAAGGTTTATTTTGTTCCTGCAAAGCATTCAAAATAAACACTTATGTTAATGTTGACCTAACTCATTATTTTCTGTCACGACCCCCTTACAGATGGAAGTTATTTCATGCCCCCCATTACAGGCAGAAGTTTTTCACGCTCCCCCCCTTCCCCCAAAAGCTGATGTTTATTATGTTTCACTGTACGTGTCAAGATAGTTTTTACGAACACTAAAAATTCTACTGCGCAATTGCCTCTGCCGAGTGTCTGAATCTGTGAGTTTTAGGTGTGACTGTACAAAATGAACTACAGAGCTAGCCTAAAATGTTAGCATTCGTACATAAAATAGCTAACATTTAGCATGTGTGCCAATGTTGTTAGCATGATAACAGTTAGCATGTTTCATATACCAAGTTATATGACTCAAAAGGTGTATGGCTGCGAAAATAGAGAAAAAAAGTGTACAATTAGATGAAAAACTTTGCATGCTAAAATTAGCTTGTTGACATGCTATCGTTTGCATGCTAACAGTTAACAAATGCCACATACCAAGTTATATGACTGGTGTAAACGGTTGCAAAACTAGCTCAAAAAGTTAGCGTCCTAGTAATGTTGGCAAGCTAACTTTAGCATGCTAACAGTTAGCTTGTGTCACATACCAAATTATATGACTCTAAGGTGTATGAATGGGGAATTATAGAAAAAAGTGTAAAATATATATTTTTTTAAATTAGCACTTTAATGTTAGCATGCTAACAGTTAACAAGTGTCCCATACAAGGTACAAGACTGTAGGGTAAACGGTTGCAAAATAATAGCAACACCCTTAAAGGCATAACTGAAATGAGATTTTCTTATTTAAACGGGGATAGCAGGTCCATTCTATGTATCATACTTGATCATTTTGCGATATTGGCATATTTTTGCTGAAAGGATTTAGTAGAGAACATCCACGATAAAGTTTGCAACTTTTGGTCGCTAATAAAAAAAGCCGTGCCTGTACCGGAAGTAGCAGACGATGTGCGCGTGACGTCACCGGTGTGAGGGCTCCTCACATTCTAAACATTGTTTATAATGTGAGCCACCAGCAGTAAGAGCAATTTGGACCGAGAAAGCGACGATTTCCCCATTAGTTTGAGCGAGGATGAAAGATTTGTGGATGAGGAAAGTTAGAGTGAAGCACTAATAAATACATTTAAAAAAAAGAAAGTAAAGGCGACGGCTGCAGACGGCGGCAGTGTGACCGTTTTAGATGTATTTGGACACATTTACTAGGATAATTCTGGAAAATCCCTTATCTGCTTATTGTGTTAATAGTATTTTAGTGAGATTGTAAAGTCATACCTGAAAGTCGTAGGTCTGCGGTGAACGACAGTGTCTCTGAGAGAAGCCGAGGAGCCAAGATCACAGCTGCCTTTATGAGCTGCAGGATGAGGTCGCATAATCCACTCAAGTCCCCGGTAAGAGCCGACTTAATATCACAATTTTCCCATCCAAAAACTTGCTGGTTGACGTAGAGAAACATGTTCGCTTGGCCGCTCTGTTTAAAGCTTCACAACAAACAAATAAACCCCGGCTGTGTTTCGGTGCTAAAGGCAGCTGCAATCCACCGCTTTCCACCAACAGCATTCTTCTTTGACGTCTTCATTATTAATTGAACAAATTGCAAAAGGTTCAGCAACACAGATGTCCAAATTACTGTGTAATTATGCAATGAAAAGAGGCGACTTTTAGCCGTAAGTGGTGCTGGGCTAATATGTCCGCTACAACCAATAACGTCACAAACACGCGTCAACATAGGCGTCATCATTCCTCTGCGTTTTCAACAAGAAACTCCGCAGGAAATTTAAAATTGTAATTTAGTAAACTAAAAAGGCTGTATTGGCATGTGTTGCAATGTTAATATTTCATCATTGATATATAAACTATCAGACTGCGTGGTCGGTAGTAGTGGGTTTCAGTAGGCCTTTAAAAGTATGAAATGTCGACTTATGCTATGTGCTGGCAACAATATCAATATATATTAAATATTTATATTCATTTTTGTAATCATTTCAATATATGTTTTACTATTTTTAAATATAGTACACCTAAAATTAGACCTCTAAAGGCTTAGTGGCCACATGCGTGGACAGCACCTTTTAGCTCTTATTTCCAAAATGGTGTACACTACTGAATTGGGGTCTTATGGCCGCTTACGTGGACACTTATACTGTCATCTGGTGGTGTCAGAAGAGTGAAACATACAATGGAATTTGGACCAAAAAAAAGTGTAAAAATAAGTATTAGCATATCACTAAACATGAAGTACACGTGGACTAAGTACATCATATCAAAAGCTGATTCTTAGTTTTTATTCTAATTAGAGTCCAATAAGCCCAAATAGCAAAGACAAATAATAAAAAAAGCATGTAAACAAACAGCTTGGGCCTTAAGAGTTTTAATATCAATAAATATTTTCTTATACGTTTGGATATAATTTAAATAACCTTAAAATAAGACATGTTGACTACCATGAATTGATTAACGTGGACCCCGACTTAAACAAGTTGAAATACTTATTGGGGTGTTACCATTTAGTGGTCAATTGTACGGAATATGTACTGTACTGTGCAATCTACTAATAAAAGTTTCAATCAATCAATCAAAATACTTATGCTGTGTGCTGGCTCCAATATTGATATATTAAATATCCAAAAATTTTTCAAACTAATTTCGATATTTTAAAATAAAACACTTAAAAATGACATTTTGAGTTATTGTATTTTCATATCAACTTTTTAGTGTACATGTTCTTTTTCCTTTATTTTAGCTGTTTGACTTATTTATTATTTAATGTCAGGATTGCCACTGACAGTTTGTTTGTGTTTTAGTTTCTCCTCTGTGTGTTTATTATTTCCTGTTTTTAGTTCCTGTCAGCACTCTTATTTTGGTTCAGCTTCCTGTTTGTCTCCCTGAGTGCTTTGTTTCCCCTCAGCCGTGGCTGATTGGCACCTGGCCACACCTGATGTCAATTAGCCAGCTCCTATTTTACCTCCTTTGTTCCTCCAGTCAGTGCTGGATTGTTGTCGCGCTTGTGTCGTGATTTGTCGATGTCACTGTTATGCCCGTTTGATTGTGGACTATTACTGACACCTTGTGGCGATGGGAAATGCTGCGCGTCATTAGTTTGCCACTTCCGGTTTAGTTTAGGCACTTCCGGTTTACGATGTTAGTTCAGTTCACAAACAATGAAAAGTAGACGAGTTGTGTTAACTCTTACACGCCTTGGAAAAGATTAGTCTGTAAGTAAACTGTTTAACTTGTTTATGTAACTCAATATTAAGGTGGAAAGTGGCTAAATTTGATAGTAAGATGTGAATTGAAAAACGATTTTTGTGCACTATTTTAATGAATGTTTGAGGATTTAAAATGGCTGCCGGTCGCATATTTCCACCATCGAAATAATTTCAACACTCAGCAGTATTTGTTTTGTAATAATGCTGTATATTTGTGTAAAGCTAATGTTTACATATTGTGTATTACATTTCAGTTTAATTTAATCATACAGCTTATACATTGTCATTGTGTGTAATTCAGTTTTACAATGATAATAAAAATAAAAATCCAGTGCAAGACAAAGCAAGATCAACAACAATAAAGAGCCTAAATGGATTCATCTGCTTTGGAACTTTCTTAGAACGTCCTGGATTGGTTAGCTGTCTGCCAAGCTGTATAACCTCATCACATACAGTGAGGGCAGAACAGTCATCGTTACAGCTACTACCTGTCGTGCTACTATTTGTCCTTGTCGTCGTAGCGGTAAGCTGTTCCTGTTAGCTATTTGTAGTTTGTTTTCTCCTAGCTTTTTGGTTTTGTGTTTTCTTGATAGCGGTTTCCAGTTTTTCTGTTTCCTGCTAGATACCTTGTTAGCTTCCACGCTTGGCCTTTTGTTTGTTATCCGCCCACGTGCGCGCTTTTACTTTGAACCCTTTGTTTGGTTTTATTCTAGTTTTTTATATTAAAACCAATTTTTCTCACTCCATGCCTGCCTCCTTCTCTGCATCTTGGGGTTTGTCAACAACTAACTTTGACATTTAATATGTATTCCTATTTTATTTTTGAAACATTACTTTTACTACTACGTTTATGTTGAATAATTGGTATTTATTCCTTTTTACTATTATTTTTTGATAATTTATCATTTAAAAAAAAAAAAATCCCTCCTCCGCACAGGAAGTGAACAAACTTTAATGCCAAAGTAGGAAGTTGATTGTGTTTTTATGGTACCATGAATTGATTAACATGGACCCCGACTTAAACAAGTTGAGAAACTTATTGGGGTGTTACCATTTAGTGGTCAATTCTCTGTACAATCTACTAATAAAAGTCTCAATCAATCAATCAGCGTGGTAATGTGACAGGAAGTAGGCGGGTTCGACTGCACAGGAAAAGCTTTATGGAAAAAAGTTGGCCCCCTGACGTAGAAATGTGTGGAATAAAAAGTGACACCACTGAAAAGCCAACCAAAAAAATAATAATAAATAGTGGTCCAAATGTTGAAGTTTACCATGAATTGATTAACGTGGACCCCGACTTAAACAAGTTGAAAAACTTATTGGGGTGTTACCATTTAGTGGTCAATTGTACGGAATATGTACTGAACTGTGCAATCTACTAATAAAAGTCTCAATCAATCCAAAAAAATTGTGAGAAAAAAGAGACAGGGATGGAAAAAAACCTTGGTGTGCTGAGTCGTCACAATTTGGGCGTGTCGGTCGGCGCCAGCGGCGCCCTGACGTTCCTCTGGAAGCGGGCCACTGGAGTCGTGAGGCCGTCGCCACCTGCGGGAACAAAACTCTCATTAGCGTTGGAAAAAAAAAAAAACTTTAGCACAAGATGGCAGAAGTTCACGCTAACACGAGTTTAGCGAGGATGTTATTCCTTCCTACAAATATTTGATCACTCACCAAACTAAACTGAACTGCAAACTAAACCTTGAAAAATGTGATCGCTATCAAAACCGTTGTTAGTTGTGCAACCTGCAATGATGCTAACTGACCAGCGACGGAAACTTTTACATACTGGAATCATGCTAACAGTTCGAATGATGCTAACATAATCTTAACCCTTGTGTAACGTTATTATTGTTGTTGCTCAGCCGGCGTTTGTGGGTCTGATGGACCCCTTGCATTTTGTGGCTTTTAATGCCTCACAAACACTTGTATGTTCAAATACTGAACAGATGTTTGCCTTACCCCAATAAACATCTGTTCAGTATTTGCTGAGTAACAACAATATGAACGTTGCACGGAAAATTTTTCTGCCAGTTTGTGTGTTTCTGCACCTGCGGCTCCCACACAAGGTTGCGACATTGTCAACACTGTCTGCTCTCATTTTCTCGCACATTTGACCCTCGGATGTTCTGTCAACTTACACTCTGTCCTCCTCCTGTCTAGGCCTGCCGCGTGCGTGCGTGTGTGTGTGTTTGTGTTACACAAAACATCAACTTCCGCACTTCTATTAGACATCTTATATGTAATAGAAATGTGTAGGTGGGGTGTATGGTGTGTGATCATTAAATATGTATTCTGATATATGTTCTTCACAGAAAATGTGTCAAAGTCAGTGAGTCTAAGTTTGAAAAATGTATTAATTGTGTCATTTTTCTTTTAATTAAAAAAAATGAGAACTGGTCCCACAGTGGTGTTTGGGTCGGTGGGACCCGTTTTCATGCTTTATTGGTACACAAAACATCAGAGGGTCAAATGTGCGAGAAAATGAGAGCAGACAGTGTTGACAAACAATGTTGCAACCTTGTGTGTGAACCGCAGGTACGGAAACACAAAAGATGAATCCCTGTGGGACGTAAAAACTAGCAGAGAAATTTTCCGTGCAACGTTCATATTGTTGTTGCTCAGCCGGCGTTTGTGGGTCTGATGGACCCGTTGCATTTTGTGGCTTTTATTGCCTCAAAATCAAACACTTTTACAACAATGTGAACAACAGTGTTAACATTACACAGACACTTAAATGAGGCTAACAGAGCTTAAATGATGCTAACATAAACTATAAATGATGCTAACAGAACTTTAATGATACTAACATAATTTTAATGACACTAAAATAATCTTACATAATGCAAACAATATCTTATATGATGCTAACAGAGCTTTAATGATGCTACCAGAATCTTAAATTATGCTAACAGAACTTGAATGTTACTAACACAATTTTAATGATGCTAGTCGAAACTTAAAAAAAGCTAACATAATCTTAAATGATGCTAACAGAACTTTCATGATGCTAAATGAAACCTAAATAATGCTAACAGAGCTTAAATGATGCTAATATAATCTTATATGATGCTAACAGAACTTGAATGTTACTAACATAATTGTAATGATGCTAAACTAATCTTAAATAAGGCTAACATAATCTTAAATGATGCTAACAGAACTTTAATAATGCTAAATGAAACCTAAATAATACTAACAGAGCTTTAATGATGCTAACATAATCTTAAATGATGCTAACATAACTTTAATGACACTAACATAATTTTAATGACACTAAAATAATCTTACATAATGCTAACAACATTTTAAATATTGCTAACAGAACTTTCACTGATGCTAACAGTATTTTAAATGATGCGAAGAGAATCGTAAATAATGGCAACAGAACTTTAATGATGCTGACAGGCCTTTTAAGGTACCAACGTAATCTTAAATGATGCTAGCAGAACTTTATTGATGCTAACTGACCATCAATGGAAACTTTAACATACTGGAATCATGCTAACAGTTTGAATGATGCAGACAGAATCTTAAATGATGCTCGTTGAACTTTAATGATGCTAACAGAATCTTAAATTATGCTAACAGTACCTTCCCTGATACTAACAGAACTTTAATTATGCTAACTGAACCTTAAAATGATGCTAACATAACTTCCCCTGATGCTAAAAGAACATTAATGATGCTAACACAACGTTAAAATTATGCTAACAAAACTGTCCCCGATGCTAACAAAACATTAATTATACTAACTGAACCTTAAAAAGATGCTAACATAACTTCCCCTGATACTAACTAAACATTAATGATGCTAACACAACGTTAAAATTATACTAACAAATCTTTCCCTGGTGCTAACAGAACATTAATGATGCTAACATAACCTTAAAATGATGCTAACAAAACTTTCCCTGATGCTAAAATAACTTTAATGATGCTAACATAATCTTAAATTATGCCAACAGAACTTTCATTGATGTTAACAGAAATTTAAATGCCGCTAACAGAATGTCAATGATACTAACAGGTACCTTCAGTAGTTGCTAATCATGAAACATTGGATGACGCTAAAACATTTGGATTCATGCTAAGAGAACATTTCATGTCACTAACAGAACTTAAAATGATGGTAACTAAACTTTCCCTGCCCCTCATAGAACCTTGAATGCCGCAAACAGAACTTTCCCTGATGCTAACAGAATTTTAAATGATGCTAAGACAACTTCCCATAATGCTAACAGACCTTTAGAAGTTGCTAATCATGAAACACTTGAGGACGCTAAAAATATTAGAATTTTGAATAACGCTAGGAGAACGTTTCCTGATGCTGACAGAACTTTAAATGGTGCCAAGCAAACTTTCCCTGGCGCCAACAAACCCTTAAATTATGCTAAGAGAACTTACAATGACTTGAAGAGAACTTTAATGATGCTAACAGACCTTTAAAAGTTGCTAATCATGGAACATTTTACAACGCAAAAAATATTTGGATTTATGCTAACAGAACTTTAAACAATTCTAAGAAAATCTTCCTTAACGCTAACAGAACTTTAAATGACACTAAAGATCAATTTTCCTGATGCTATCCGACCTTCAAAAGTTGGCTAATCACATAACCATTGAGAAAAAATATTTGGACAGACGCTAACAGAACCTACAGTGATGCTAACAGAACATTAAACTACGCTACGATAACCTTTCCTAATGCTAACAGAACTCGAAACTAGACTAAGATACATTTTCCTAAAGCTAACAGAACTCTAAATCGTGCTAATGATGCTAAGAGAACTTTCCTTAATGCTAACAGAACTTTAAATTACGTGAAGTGAACTTCCATGATGCTAACAGCTAGACCTTCAAAAAATTTTAATCATGGAACATTTGAGGATTTTACGAATATTCAGACTCATGCTAACAGAACTTTTAGTGATTCTAACAAACTTCAGAGCAAACATAGACGATGCTAACAAAATTGTTGACGAAACGATTCAAGTTCATTTAATTTGTGATGCTAACAGCCTTTAATGATTTGAACAGAATGCTAAATGATGCTAACAGCTATCATAGAGAGTGTTTACAGTTTTTCTTTGATTCAGAGCGAGTTGTACGGAGCGGATGACAGGTTTTAGACGAGCTAACGAAACAGGTTAGCGTGACGCCACCTCTCTAGGTTAGTACGAGCCGTGCACTGCAAGCAAGTGTCCCGTGCGCCACCCGGTGCCCAGGTGAGGTACTTACATGTAGCTTAAGCGGTGACCCAGTGTGTTAGCTCCGGAACCCTGCCCCACTACCTCAAATAATCCCTCTCACTGCCATAGTCCATCAAGGAGCCCGCCACATCAGCAAAGTCCTCCAGGACCAGGCTGGTAGAGTCCTCACCGGAGGGCAGCTCGGGGTCCGACACCCAGCGGTTCTGGTCGTGGTCACGCTGCGGGGTTCCGTCCGACGGGGTCTTCTGTTGCCGTGGTTGAGACGGGTGAGGTCGGTCTAGATCCGACAGCTGGAGTTCCGGCGCGTCCCACTGATGCTCCTTACGGGGGCCGCCGTCGTTGGCGCTCCCCCCCTCGCTGCTCTGCGACGAGGGCGCCAACACGTGGTAGAGGCTGGGCAGGCGGATGTCCAGGAGCACGCCGCTCTTGACGTAGAGCTTGTTATTGAGGTTGTAGAGCTTCTCTGCGATGTCCAAGCCCAGCATGACGGAGAAGAGACGGGCGACGTAGCGCTCCTTGGACAGCAGCGAGAACAGGCGGCGACGCCGCCAGGAGATGTAGCGCGAGTCCTCCTCGGCGGTCAGCGTGACCTGGAAGGTACACGCTAACACGTTAACATCATGCAAGGTTAGCAACACTAACACAACAATGTGAGCTACATGCTAACATTAAAATTTTAACAACATGCGAGGGTAGCAACAATAGCACAGCAATGTGAGCTACATGCTAAAATTATATTTTAACAACATGCGAGGTTAGCAACAATATCACAGCGATGTGAGCTACATGCTAACATTAAATTCTAACATCATGCGAGACTAGCAACAATAGCACAGCGATGTGAGTTACATGCTAACATTAAAATGTTAACAAAATGCGAGGTTAGCAACAAAATCCCAGCGATGTGAGCTAGATGCTAACATTAGATTTTAACACCATGCGAGGCTAGCAAGAGTAGCACAGCGATGTGAGCTACATGCTTACATTAAATTTTAACATCATGCGAGGCTAGCAATACTAGCACAGGGATGTGAGCTACATGCTTACATTATATTTTAACATCATGCTGGGTTAGCAACAATAGCACAGCGATGGGAGCTACATGCTAACATTAAAATTTTAACAAAATGCGAGGTTAGCAACAAAATCCCAGCGATGTGAGCTAGATGCTAACATTGGATTTCAACACCATGCGAGGCTAGCAAGAGTAGCACAGCGATGTGAGCTACATGCTTACATTAAATTTCAACATCATGCAAGGCTAGCAACACTAGCACAGGGATGTGAGCTACATGCTTGCATTATATTTTAACATCATGCTGGGTTAGCAATAATATCACAGCGATGCGAGCTATATGCTAACATTAAATTTTAACATCATGCGAGACTAGCAACACTAGCACAGCAATGTGAGCTATATGCTAGCATTAATTTTTAACATGCGAGACTATCAATACTAGCACAGCGATGTGAGCTACATGCTTACATTATATTTTAACATGCTGGCTTAGCAACAATATCACAGCGATGTGAGTTACACGCTAACATTAAATTTTAACATCGTGCGAGGCTAGCGATACTAGCACAGTGATGTGAGCTACAGGCTTAGATTATATTTTAACATCATGCTGGGTTAGCAACAATATCACAGCGTTGTGAGCTACATGTGTACATTATATTTTAACATCATGCTGGGTTAGCAACAATATCACAGCGATGTGAGCTATATGCTAACATTAAATTTCAACATCATGCTAGACTAGCAACACTAGCACAGCAATTTGAGCTACATGCTAACATTACATTTCAACATCATGCGAGACTAGCAACACTAGCACAGCAATGTGAGCTACATGTTAATCTGCGATTAACAGTTTATCAACTGAAACTGCGCCCTGAAAACTGTTAGTACTGTAAGTATTGGATTTTTTTACGCACTAGCTGTTTAATTGTAACGTGTATCTTAGTTGTACTTTTCATTAATAAATTTGGAAGTGTTGAAATCACCATGTGAACTCACTAATGCTAATCAGTAGCAAGTCAAAAGCAAAGACAATGTTTGTTAGCATCAAGCTAGTACAATTTTGGAAAAGTAAAGCCTCACTGTATTTACGCTGCAGCATTTTTTTGGGGTCAATTTCCTTGTCGGCATTGAAAAATTAATACAGGGGTGTCAAACTCACTTTGTATTGAGGACCACATTACAATTATGGTTGCTCTTAGAGGGCCACATTACAATTATGGTTGCTCTTAGAGGGCCACTTTAACTTTGTGGTGGATAACATAAAATAATGTAGCAGAGCACTTTAAATGATGTGACGGACCCCTTAAAATGATGTCGTGGGCCATTTTAAATTATGTGGCGGACAACATTAAATGATGTGACGGACCACTTTAAATTATTTGCGGAACCACGTCAAGTGACGTTGTGGGCAACATTAAATGATGTGATGGACCACATTAATGATGTCGTGGGCCACTTTAAATTATATGGCGGGAAACATTAAATGATGTGACGGACCACGTTAAATGATGTTGTGGGCCACCTAAATGTTGTTGTGGGCCAATTTAAATTATGTGGTGGGCAACATTAAATGATGTAACGGACCACTTTAAATTATTTGAAGAACCACGTTAAGTGACGTGGGCAACATTAAATGATGTGATGGACCACAATAAATGATGTCGTGGGCCACCTTAAATCATATGGCGGGCAACATTAAATGATGTGACGGACCACATTAAATGACGTTGTGGGCCACTTTAATGATGTTGGGGACCACAATAAATGACGTTGTGGGCCACTTTAAATCATGTGGCGGGCAACATTAAATGATGTGACGGACCACATTAAATGACATTGTGGACCGCATTAAATGACGTTGTGGGCCATTTTAAATTGTGTGACGGACTGCAATAAATGACGTGGGACACATAGATGATGTGGCGGACCAAAATAAATAACGTCATGGGCCACTTTAAATTATGTGACGGGCAACATTAAATGATGTGACGGACCACGTTAAATGACGTGGGCCACTTTAATGATGTCGCGGACCACAATAATGACGTCGTGGGCCATTTTAAATTATGTGACATACCGCATTAAATGACGTGGGACACATAGATGATGTGGCGGACCAAAATAAATGACGTCGTGGGCCACTTTAAATTTTGTGACGGGTAACATTAAATGATGTGACGGACCACGTTAAATGACGTTGTGGGTCACTTTAATGATGTCGCGGACCACGATAAATGACATCGTGGGCCAATTTAAATTATGTGGCGGGCAACATTAAATGATGTGACGGCCCACAATTAAATGACGTTATGGGCCACTTTACATGTGGACCGCGTTAAATGACGTCGTGGGCTACTTTAATGATGTGGCGGACCAAAATAAATGACGTCGTGGGCCACTTTAAATTATGTGGCGGGCAACATTAAATAATGTGACGGACCACGTTAAATGACCTTGTGAACCACATAAAATGATGTGACAGGCCAGGAAAAATGATGTGGCAGGCCACAATAATGCGATGTGATGAACCACAATAAATCCAAATCAAAATTGTGATCGGTCTAATCACAAAAGGATTAATTAGAGTTTTCCAGCGGCTACATTTTTCACTGATGGCAAACCTGCCAAGTCAGCAAACTGCAGCGGTGGACTTTGCACCCCGCAGTCTCACGGGCAGAGCTTTGGTACCTGGAACTTTCCGTCCTCGTTGGGCCTCAGAGACTCCCACTCGGGGGAGTCCAGGAACTGGTGTGGGTGGATGTAGTGCAGGAACTGACCCTCCAGCGACACGTTGACCCTGGCAGCCAGAGACAAGGTGGCAGAGATTAGCCAGTGGAGGTCACCTTGCTCAGATGCCTTCAAAATACGCTGAAGGCTGCAGGCTTTGTTCCTCTGTGGATAAAGTCATCAGTCAGGGGGAGCTTTATGCCGACGCCCATAATCCAGGGAGTACATCAGAAAGCCTGCATTAAAGATTCTCTTTTCTCCTTCACACACTTCAATGTTGCTTCTGTAAACGACCTCTGTCGTCACGTTTGTAGACCTGAACCACGGACCAACACCGCGCCTTCAGAACCAAGACATCAAAGATCCCGCATGAAATATTTGCCGAAAAATGCAATTATGGTAGAGAGTTGGTGTGAATGCTGAATGCTAACAGATAACACAACCAAAAAATATAGGCAAAATGAGTTATAAAAAACTAGCATGCTAAATGTACCATGCTAACATGCTAACAATAGCAGTTATTTACAGTTAGCTTTGGTGAAAAATGAAATTATATGACACTATAGCTGCTAAATTAGGTTTAAAAAAGCTTGCATGCTAAAATGCTACCGTGACGTGTCAAATACCAAAATATATTACTCTGAAGTGTGTACCTGAAAATGTGGTTTAAAATGCTAGCATGCTAACGTTAGCATTCACTTAGTATAAAAATGTGACTGAGCAGTAGACCTATGAAATTAGCTAAAAAATAAGATAGCATACAAACATTAGCATGCTGACAAGTAATTTGTCAAGTAACAAATATTTGACGCTGAGGTGTATACTTGCAAAATTAGCATTAAAGCTAGTAAGCTAATATTAGATTCCTAACGATTGTGCTGCAGGCCGCACTTTGGACACCCCTGGGTGTACATATTTAGCGTTTAGGTTTTCATGGCTACAAGTAACAAAAAATATGAGCAAAAGTGAGCTAAAGAAAATCTAACATGCGAACAGTACTATGCTAACATTCTAACAAAAGCTTATGGTTGCAATTAGCATCAATGAAATATACCAAAATGTATGATACTATAGCTGCTAAATTAGGTTAAAAAAAAAGCTGGCATGCTAAAATGCTACCTGTAACGTGTCAAATACCAAAATATATTACTCTGAAGTGTGCACATGAAAATGCTGTTTAAAATTCGAGCATACTAACGTTAGCATCCATCTAGTACCAAAATATGACTGAGGTGCAAACCTATAAAATTTCCTAAAAAAGAAGCTAGCATACAAACGTTAGCATGCTAACAGTATAATTTGTCAAATAACAAAAGATGTGTCGCTGTGGTGTATATTTGTAAAATTGGTTCAAAATCTAATAAGCTAAAAGAAGAACCCTCACCATTGTGCCACAGGCTGCACTTTGGACACCCCTGGATTATACATATGTAAGACCCTAAACTCGAAGCGTTTAGATTTTCATGGCATCAAGTAACAAAAAATATGAGCAAAATGAGCTAAAAAAAATCTAGCATGCTAACAGTACTATGCTAACATTCTAACAAAAGCTTATGGTTGCAATTAGCATTAGTGAAATACCAAAATATAAGACACTATAACTACTAAATTTGGTTAAAGAAAAAGCTAGCATGCTAAAATGCTACCTGTAACGTGTCAAATACCAAAATATATTACTCTAAAGTGTGTACATGAAAATGCTGTTTAAAATGTGAGCATACTAACGTTAGCATCCATCTAGTACCAAAATATGACGGAGGTGCAAACCTATGAAATTTGCTAAAAATAGAAGCTAGCATACTAACGTTAGCATGCTAACAGTATAATGTGTCAAATAACAAAATATTTGTCGCTGAGGTATATACTTGCAAAAGTGGTTTAAAAGCTAGTAAGCTCAAATTAGACCCCAGGGTTATACAAATGGAGGATGTTAGATCTGGAAGCGTTGAGGTTCACATAGTTTGGAGTAACAAAAAATACTAGCTAAAATTCTAGCATGCTTACAGTACTATGGTAACAATAGCGTATGGTTGCAGTTAGCATTAGTGAAATACCAAAATATATGACACTATACCTGCTAAATTAGATTCAAAAAAGCTATCATGCTAATGTTGGCATGCTAAAATGCTAACTGTAATATATGTCAAGTACCAAAATATATTACTCTGAGGCGTGTACTTGAAAATGTAGTTTAAAATGCTAGCATGCTAATGTTAGCATATGAAATAGAATATTATATTTTTATTTGCATTTTTAGTTTGTTAACGTTGTGCTGCAAACTTTGTGTAAATAATATCCATCCATCCACCCATTTTCAATCGCTTGTCCCTTTTGGGGTCGCTGGAGCCTATCTCAGCTGCATTCGGGCGCGTTTTTATGTTATGGGGCCGGTTACGGATAACGACACGTTCATAACAATTATAAAATGTGTGTGAGAATAATAATAATAACCAAAGCATTTTGACCGGGGCCTTGGCATCTTTCACTGCTGGGGCCCTAAAAACATGGTGGGTTTGACCACTGATGCCATGGTGATGCAGAGGAAGAAGAATGGCGTGTTGCAGCTGAATGCCAGTAAATCCCTGCGGGCGTGTTCATGCAAACATCTGCTCTGGACGCTCTCCAAGCCAGTGTTGGTGCGTTAGCGGCAGATTAGCGTCTTTTGGAGGCAGCTGACCTCGGCCATTGTGCGCACCGCCTTCCTTTCACAGTGCCGCGCACTTATTAGCTGACGGACGCTAAACGGGGCTAACTGAGGTCTGGGCCGACAAGCTAAACCGCTGGGAACATGTTACATAACAACGAGGAGCATGACGATAATAAAACACACAACATGGTGTTGTCACGAACACATCCGGCCAGTTGGAATTACTCTTCTAAATCCATGTCTCACGCCAGAGATGATCCCTTTAGTGACAATCAATAAAATAAATAGTCATGAAAATAAAGAATCTTGCATCTTCAAGCCCCTTTCTAACAGCCGCTTCAGGATGCGCCTTTTTATGGGCAGTCTTATTTACTTTGCTTAACTTCGACAGCTTCTTCTCCCCGTCATCTTTGTTGTAGCGGTGTAGCGTGCAAGGACAAGAGGGAAAGAAGTGTCAAAAGATGGCGTTAACTGTTTTGATGACATTCAGACTTTACTTAAATCAACAACGGAGCAGCATCTTCTCATCCGGAAACTACAACAAGGCCGGAAATGTGTCCCGTGAAAAAACTTCCGACTGGAACTCTCTACTAACTATAGTTCCTTGGGTGAATAATGTAAACTCACTATACCGGTATGTTTTAGCGCTTTCATGGCGAGTTTACTGACAGATATAAGTAAGAACTTTACATTACTTTATATTAGAAAGGGTAACAGCGGAAGATGAATGTCACATAAGAATATAGAGAAAAAGAAGGAGTTTGAGATGCTACCTCAGTAGAAGCATTTAAGTCTCACCTTAAAACTCATTTGTATACTCTAGCCTTTAAATAGACCTCCTTTTTAGACCAGTTGATCTGCCGGTTCTTTTCTTTTTCTCCTCTGTCCCTCCCTCCCTTGTGGTCCCCTAGAAGGGTTGCCCACATTTGAGGTCCTCTCCAAGGTTCTCATAGTCACCGGTGTCCCACTGGGTCTGAATTCTCCCTGCCCACTGGGTGTGAGTTTTCCTTGCCCTTCTGTGGGTTCTTCCGAGGATGTCGTAGTCGTAGTGGTTTGTACAGTCCTTTGAGACATTTGTGATTTAGGGCTATATAAATAAACATTGATTGATTGATTGTTTATCGACAAAGACTACAAAGGCGGATACGCCCAAGTTTTTAGGACTTAAGCAGATCCCAAATACAGCTCAGCCAGTACCAGAAGGTAAGGAAAGTTGCTTTTGCATAATATTGCGACACAAAACGCCATATAATATGTCTTACCTTATACACACACACCATAATATTACTTGTATGGTTAATGCGCCGACAATCCACCAAGCGGTGTGTCTTCATAGCTTATCAAAGTTGCACTAAAACATTTTGATAGATTTTTGAGCGTGGTGTGTAATGTTCTATATTTTCAATGGAAAGTTTAAAATGTTGGTGTTGTTTACTTGAGTCATATTGCCATCATACCACTTACCATGTATCTCTTATGTTTGACTGGCATCTACCGGTCACACTTATCATTACACCATGCACCAAATAAAATTGCTTCGAGGTCAGTGAGCAAAACCAGAATTATTCCGTACATTAGGCACACAGGGTTATAAGGCGCGCTGCCGAGTTTTGAGAAAAAAATTGGATTCTAAGTTTGCCTTATAGTCCGGCATATATATATATATATATATATATATATATATATATATATATATATATATATATATATATATATATATATATATATATATATATATATATATATATATATATATATATACAAACCCTGTTTCCATATGAGTTGGGAAATTGTGTTAGATGTAAATATAAACAGAACACAATTATTTGGAAATCATTTTCAACCCATATTCAGTTGAATATGCTACAAAGACAACATATTTGATGTTCAAACTGATTAACATTTTTTTTTTGCAAATAATCATTAACTTTAGAATTTGATGCCAGCAACACGTGACAAAGAAGTTGGGAAAGGTGGCAATAAATACTGATAAAGTTGCAGAATGCTCATCAACCACTTATTTGGCACATCCCACAGGTGTGCAGGCTAATTGGGAACAGGTGGGTGCCATGATTGGGTATAAAAACAGCTTCCCAAAAAGTGCTCAGTCTTTCACAAGAAAAGATGGGGCGAGGTACACCCCTTTGTCCACAACTGCGTGAGCAAATAGTCAAACATTGTAAGAACAAGGTTTCTCAAAATCATCAAAAGGTTCAGAGAATCTGGAGAAATCACTCCACGTAAGCGGCATGGCTGGAAACCAAAATTGAATGACTGTGACCTTCGATCCCTCAGACGGCACTGTATCAAAAACCGACATCAATGTCTAAAGGATATCACCACATGGGCTCAGGAACACTTCAGAAAACCACTGTCACCAAATACAGTTGGTCGCTACATCTGTAAGTGCAAGTTAAAGCTCTACTATGCAAAGCGAAAGCCATTTATCAACGACACCCAGAAACGCCGCCAGCTTCTCTGGGCCCGAGATCATCTAAGATGGACTGATGCAAAGTGGGAAAGAGTTCTGTGGTCTTAAGAGTTCACATTTCAAATTTTTGGGGGAAATATTCTACATTGTGTCATCCGGACCAAAGGGGAAGCGAACCATCCAGACTGTTATCGACGCAAAGTTAAAAAGCCAGCATCTGTGATGGTATGGGGGTGCATTGGTGCCCAAGGCATGGGTAACTTACACATCTGTGAAGGCACCATTAATGCTGAAAGGTACATACACGTTTTGGAACAACATATTCTGCCATCTAAGCACTGTCTTTTTCACGGACGCCCCTGCTTATTTCAGCAAGACAATGCCAAGCCACATTCAGCACGTCTTACAACAGCGTGGCTTTGTAAAAAATAAAAAAAAAAGAGTGCGGGTACTTTCCTGGCCTGCCTGCAGTCCAGACCTGTCTCCCATCGTAAATGTGTGGCGCATTATGAAGCGTAAAATACGACAGCGGAGACCCCGGACGACTGAAGCTCTACATAAAACAAGAATGGGAAAGAATTCCACTTTCAAAGCTTCAACAATTAGTTTCCTCAGTTCCCAAACGTTTATTAAGTGTTGTTAAAAAAAAAAGTGATGTGTAACAGTGGTGAACATGCCCTTTCCCAACTACTCTGGCATGTGTTGCAGTCATGAAATTCTAATTACTAGATGCAAAAAAAAATTATGAGTATGAACATCAAATATGTTGTCTTTGTAGTGCATTCAATTGAATATGGGTTGAAAAGGATTTGCAAATCATTGTGTTCCGTTTATATTTACATCTAACACAATTTCCCAATTCATATGGAAACGGGGATTGTACATTTATATATATACATACATATATATATATGTATGTATATATATATATATATATATATATATATATATATATATATATATATATATACATACATACAAATGGTCAGAGTGCTACAAGTCTTTTTGGTACACAAAGTTGGTAGAAGGAAGTGCTGGGTGGACTACACAATGGCACATAGACGGACACATACATACACACACAAACACACACACAGAGCGCTCACCTGCCAGACAGCAGAAAGGAGAGCTGGTCGATGGGCGTCTTGCCTTCCACAGCGTACTTCTCCCCAGCCTTCAGCTCCAGCACCCTGTTCTCGAAGGCGCCCGCGATCTCCTTGAAGACCTGGACAGGCACGCCCAGCGGCAGGTAGACGGCCCGGTAGAGGGCGCTCAGCTCCTCGCCGCGGAGGCCCTCCTGGTGCAGGCGGCACAGGAGGTGGCAGATCTGGCCCAGGCAGGCCAGCAGCAGGAGCAGGTTCCAGGCGGTGACGTCCAGGCCGCAGACGCTCAGGCAGCCCCACAGGGTCAGGCACACGTAGGAGGGGGTCAGGAAGCCGAAGAGGAAGAGGCAGCCGTACGCCCCGCTCCCCCCCATGTAGCCCAGGAACAGCATGCTGTGGCCCAACTGGTAGAAGGCCCCCTCCGTCCTGTTGCTCCAGCCGTCACAGACGGGTGCACAGAACAGGTGGTCCAGCAGGGTCCAGTCCTCCTTGCTCATGGTGGCAGAACCAGGTGAAGTACTTGTAGCGAAGTTCTGCTAGGGTCGCTCCATCAAGCTGGGAGACCTTAAGAGCGTGGAGAAAGGGCAGCCGGACAAGGACTCTGCGCTCATCATGTGTCCCCTTCTCTCTCTCTCTGCTGAGGGGGAGGGGGCATCCTAGCGTCCCACAAGGATCACCATGTTTGGACTTGAAACCCAAGGAGGCCAGAGTGGCGGACAGAAAGCAGGCCGCCTGCTACTTAACATAACGGGGTCGGGGGGCAGGAAGTGGGAGGGAAGACTAGAACTGATTGTCGCACTCAAGTCTCCAGAGGTCTTGGTTCTGGCTCAAGTTCTGAATCCAACATGGACGACTTGATCGCAGCAGGAGCTTTGTAGGAGCTTTGTAGTTAGCAGCTCAGATTTCAGGTATAAATATCCGCCCGCTGCCTGGCATACTTGAGAATGTGCCGCCCGCCTCGCGAGTCCCGAATCTGGAAGTCAAAACCAGGTACGGTTCCAGCCCTCGGGTCCAGAACCGAGGAAACACATTGTTTGCACTGTTAATGACAAGCTGTATCGCAAATCGAATTTGAATCGAATCGTCAATCAAGGAATCAGAATCAGTTGGAATGGTTAGGTGCCCCGTAATTCACACCCCTATTTGGGGTACAGAAAACAATCGATTCTCATCCGAATCGCAATTTTTATTTATTTAAATAAATTTATTTGCGGTCTCATCCGCGGATGAACCGCGGGTCGGGCGGGTGACATGACGAAAAATTAGATTTTAAATAGATTCAGGCGGGTGGCGGTTGAACCATTCGGAAATATTTGATATACATGGTTCAGGGATCGGCAACCTTTACCACTCAAAGGGCCGTTTTGACCCGTGTCACTAAGTTAAGAAGACAACAGGAGCCGCAAACATTCTCGCGAATAACTGCTGGCGGTCATCCAGTTAACAATCAGAGCGTGCTATGAAACCATTGCCTTTGACGCCTTCCACAACATGTACAAACTGTTTGCCAGTCCAGCAACATGTTGTATGTGGCTTCCGCAGACACACGCACACGACTGCAAGGCATACTGGGTGATACAGAGTACGCTAATTGGTTGTGATATAAACAATTTTAACACTCTTACTAATATGCACCACACTGTGAAGCCACACCAAACAAGAATGACAAACACATTTCAGGAGAACATCCTCACAGTAACACAAATACCCAGAATCCTTTGCATCCATGACTCTTCCTGACTATATTATACACCCCGCTAGCACCAACCCCCACCCCCCCACGCATTGGTAAGGTGGGCGGGGTTGGGGTGTAAAATATATTCAGGAAGAGTCATGGATACAAAGGATCCTGGGTATTTGTTGTGTTGCGTTTATGTTGTGTTACTGTGAAGATGTTCTCCCGAAATGTGTTTTTCATTCTTGTTTGGTGTGGCGCATATTAGTAAGAGTGTTAAAATTGTTTATATCACAACCATCAGTGTACTCTGTGTCACCCAGTATGCCTTTCAATCTTGTACGTGTATCTGCAGAAGCTACACACAACATGTAGCTGGACTGGCAAGCAGTTAGTACATGTTGTAGAAGGTGTCAAAGTCAATGGCTTCATAGCACGCCCTTATTCTCGTTATCTGGATAAGCACCAGCAAACAGTCACGAGAATGTTTGCGGATCGCATTGTCTTCTTTACTCTGTGAAATGGGTCAAATTAGATCTATGAGTGGTAAAGGCTGTCGACCCCTGATATATAACAACGGGCGGGTGGCGGGCCGTTGCGACGTTGATAAAATGTTGGTTCATGGATGACGACTTTAGTGATGTGGATGATATGATTGCCTATTCGCGCACCTCTAATATATATATATATATATATATATATATATATATATATATATATATATACATATATACATATATATATATATATATATATATATATATATGACAAAATGTATTAATTTAAAAAATAAACTTTTTCATAAGACCCAGTTTTTAAGAAGCTTTTGTAATCTGTAACCTGTTTTGGAAAATGTTCACTATAATTATTATATCAAATAATGTGGGTGGCAGCACGGTGGAGGAGGGGTTAGTGCGTCTTCCTCACAATACGAAGGTCCTGAGTAGTCCTTTGGTAAATCCCAGGCTCGGGATCTTTCTGTGCGGGTAAACCGGCTTCGTCCCACTTCCAAAGACATGCACCTGGGGATAGGTTGATTGGCAACACTAAATTGGCCCTAGTGTGTGAATGTGAGTGTGAATGTTGTCTGTCTATCTGTGTTGGCCCTGTGATGAGTTGGCGACTTGTCCAGGGTGTACCCCGCCTTCCGCCTGATTGTAGCTGAGATAGGCACCAGCGCCCCCCGTGACCCCAAAGGGAATCATTTTCCCATCCAAAAACATGCTGGTTGACGTAGAGAAACATGTTCGCTTGACCGCTCTGTGTTAAAAACAAAGAAACACCAGTGCTAAACACAGCTGCAATACACCGCTTTCCACCAACAGCATTGTTCTTTATAGTCTCCATTATTAATTGAACAAATTGCAAAAGATTCAGCAACACAGATGTCCAAATTACTGTGTAATTACGCCATGAACAGAGACGACTTTTAGCCGTGTTTGGTGCAGCGCTATTTCCTTACAGTCAGTGATGTCACGCGTACGCGTCATCATTCCGCGATGTTTTCAACAAGAAACTCGCGGGAAATTTAAAATTGTAATTATGTAAACTAAAAAGGCCGTATTGGCATGTGTTGCAATGTTAATATTTCATCATTGATATATAAACTATCAGACTGCGTGGTCGGTAGTAGTGGGTTTCAGTAGGCCTCTAATGGCATTTGTTAGTCCGAGCTCGTGAACACTTTATAACGGGACTGTCTGTGAAGGAAGCTTACGACTCTGTATAAGGGCTGAGTGATAAAAGGATATAAATTAAAAAAACATTTCCAATGAGGTAACAGTATGGTGTGTGTGTGTGTATGTATATACAAACCCCGTTTCCATATGAGTTGGGAAATGGTGTTAGATGTAAATATAAACGGAATACAATGATTTGCAAATCATTTTCAACCCATATTCAGTTGAATATGCTGCAAAGACAACATATTTGATGTTCAAACTGATGAACATTTTTTTTTGCAAATAATCATTAACTTTAGAATTTGATGCCCGCAACATGTGACAAAGAAGTTGGGAAAGGTGGCAATAAATACTGATACATTTGCGGAATGCTCATCAAACATGTATTTGGAACATCCCACTGGTGTGCAGGCTTATTGGGAACAGGTGGGTGCCATGATTGGGTGTAAAAACAGCTTCCCAGAAAATGCTCAGTCCCTCACAAGAAAAAATGGGCCGAGGTATACCCCTTTGTCCACAACTGCGTGAGCAAATAGTCAAACAGTTTAAGAACAACGTTTCTCAAAGTGCAATTGCAAGAAATTTAGGGATTTCAACATCTAAGGTCCATAATATCATCAAAAGGTTCAGAGAATCTGGAGAAATCACTCCACGTAAGCGGCATGGCCAGAAACCAACATTGAATGACCGTGACCTTCTATCCCTTGGACGGCACTGTATCAAAAACCGAAACCAATCTCGAAAGGATATCACCGCATGGGCTCAGGAACACTTCAGAAAACTACTGTCCCTAAATACAGTTGGTCGCTACATCTGTAAGTGCAAGTTAAACCTCTACTATGCAAAGTGAGAGCCACTTAACAACATCCAGAAAAGCCACCAGCTTCTCTGAGCCCGAGATCAGCTAGGATGGACTGATGCAAAGTGGAAATGTGTTCTGTGGTCTGACGAGTCCACATTTAAAATTATATTTGGAAATATTCGACATTGTGTCATCCGGACCAAAGGAGAAGCGAACCTTCCAGACTGTTATTGGCGGAAAGTTCAAAAGCCAGCATCTGTGATGGTATGGGGTTGCATGGGTAACTTACACATCAGTGAAGGCACCATTAATGCTGAAAGGTACTTACAGCTTTTGAAACAACATATGCTGCCATCTAAGCACCGTCTTTTTCATGGACGCCCCTGCTTATTTCAGCAAGACAATGCTAAGCCACATTTAGCACGTGTTACAACAGCGTGGCTTTGGGAAAAAAAAAAAAGAGTGCGGGTACTTTCCTGGCCTGCCTGCAGTCCAAACCTGTCTCCCATCGAAAATGTGTGGCGCATTATGAAGCGTAAAATACGACAGCGGAGACCCCGGACTGTTGAAAGACTGAAGCTCTACATAAAACAAGAATGGGAAAGAATTCCACTTTCAAAGCTTCAACAATTAGTCTCCTTAGTTCCCAAACGTTTGAGTGTTGTTAAAAGAAAAGGTGATGTAAAACGGTGGTGAACATGCCCTTTCCCAACTACTTTGGCACGTGTTGCAGCCATGAAATTCTAAGTTAATTATTCTTTGCAAGAAAAATAAAGTTTATGAGTTTGAACATCAAATATATTGTCTTTGTAGTGCATTCAATTGAATATGGGTTGAAAAGGATTTGCAAGTCATTGTGTTCCGTTTATATTTACATCAAACACAATTTCCCAACTCATATGGAAACGGGGTTTGTATATATACATACATATATATATATATATATATATATATATACACATACATATATACATATACATAAATATACCGTATTTCCGTGAATTGCCACCAGGTATATAGTATGCGCCTGCCTAGAATTACCGCCGGGTCAAACTCGTTTTGCAAAATAATTAGCGCATGCTTAGCATTACCGCCGGCTCAGGATTAACGCCGGGTCAAACTCGTTTTGCAAAATATTATTTTTATTAGCACACGTCTAGAATTTCCACCAGGTCAAACTCGTCACGTCACGAGTGACACTTCACCCGTCATCATTTTCAAAATGGAGGAGGCTCATTTCAGTAATTTGAAATCACATTAAGGGAAGAAGATTAAGAGCTATTCAGTAGGATTTAAGGCCCAAGCTATTGAATATGCTAAAAGGACAGTTTTATTAATATACCGTAGTTGCGTGTGTCAAATATGAGTCATTAAATGACTCCCGCCTCCTGGTGGTGAGAGCGCTAGTGATCCTTCTTGCGACTACTCGGCTGCAGAAGAAGTGACAACAAGCAGCAAGAGTGAGCAGCGATCGTTTATTTTTTCCTCACGCTTGCACTTTTAACATGAAGATTACATATCTAAAATAAAACAGTTTTGTAAACTGGACTTTCAATCGAAGCAGGAGGTAATACAGGAAGATCTCCACAGAGAGACAGAGAGACTTTTAAAACTGAAGAAAGATAAGACAGACTTCTCAAGTTATCGATGCTTTTGATCAGAAGGAGCTGCGCATGGACTTCATTTATAAGAAAAGGTAAGACCATAATAATGTTTTTTTTAATTAAATGTGCTTTTCATTATGCAATCCTTACATCACACTCAAATTTATAAGCGCAGGCCTAAATTTACCGCATTCCTATGGTAAGCGCCGGAGTGAGAAGAGGTTTTAAAATAATTAAAGCACGCTTGCCTTTACCGCATGCCTTTGGTAAACGCCGGAGTGAGGTTTTAAATTAATAAGCGCCCCGGCGGCAATTCAAGGAAATACGGTATACGTATATATATATATATACACAGTGGGGCAAAAAAGTATTTAGTCAGCCACCGATTGTGCAAGTTCTCCCACTTAAAATGATGACAGAGCTCTGTAATTTTCATCATAGGTACACTTCAACTGTGATAGACAGAATGTGAAACAAAAATCCAGGAGCTCACATTGTAGGAATTTTAAAGAGTTTATTTGTAAATTATGGTGGAAAATAAGTATTTGGTCACTTCAAACAAGGAAGATCTCTGGCTCTCACAGAACTGTATTAATGGCACTTGTTTGAACTCGTTATCTGTATAAAAGACACCTGTCCACAGCCTCAAATGGTCAGACTCCAAACTCCACTATGGCCAAGACCAAAGAGCTGTTGAAGGACACCAGGAAAAGAATTGTAGACCTGCACCAGACTGGGAAGAGTGAACCTACAATAGGCAAGCAGCTTGGTGTGAAAAAATCAACTCTGGGAGCAATTATCAGAAAATGGAAGACACACAAGACCACTGATAATCTCCCTCAATCTGGGGCTCCACGCAAGATCCCGTGGGGTCAAAATGATCATGAGAACAATAAGCAAAAATCCCAGACCCACACGGGGGGACCTGGTGAATGACCTGCAGAGAGCTGGGACCAAAGTAACAAAGGTTACCATCAGTAACACACTACGCCGACAGGGAATCAAATCCTTCAGTGCCAGATGTGTCCCCCTGCTTAAGACAGTGCATGTCCAGGCCCATCTGAAGTTTGCCAGAGAGCACATGGATGATACAGCAGAGGATTGGGAGAATGTCATGTGGTCAGATAAAAAAAAATAGAACTTTTTGGTATAAACTCGACTCGTCGTGTTTGGAAAAAGAAGAATACTGAGTTGCATCCCAAGAACACCACACCTACTGTAAAGCATGGGGGTGGAAACATCATGGTTTAAGGCTGTTTTTCTGCTAAGGGGACAGGACGATTGATCCGTGTTAAGGAAAGAATGAATGGGCCCATGTATCGTGAGATTTTGAGCCAAAACCTCCTTCCACCAGTGAGAGCTTTAAATGGTTGACCAAATACTTATTTTCCACCATAATTTACACATAAATTCTTTAAAATTCCTACAATGTGAATTCCAGGATTTTTTTTCACATTCTGTCTCTCACAGTTGAAGTGTACCTATGATGAAAATTACAGACCTCTGTCATCATTTTAAGTGGGAGAACTTGCACAATCGGTGGCTGACTAAATACGTTTTTGCCCCACTGTATATATATATATATATATATATATATATATGCACACACATGTATATAGACACATACTTATATAAAATACATATATATATATACATATACACATGTATATATACACACATACTTATAGACTATAATATATACACGGTATATAAAAACGTGTATATACGTACACATGTATATGTACACGTATATATATATATATATATATATATATATATATACACACATATACTATAATATATATATATAAAAATATATTCGCACATACATATATATACACACACATACATATACACACACGTATACATATATGTACACACACAGATATATACATATGTGTACAGACACACATACACATATATATATATATATACACACATACACACACACGTATGTATACACACACAATTTTTTAAAAGCATATATATATATATATATATATATATTCTAAGCATTTCTATGTTCAAATGTGATTGTTATGACACTTGAATTGATTCATGTGTTGGACAACAAACAAATTATCAAGTCAATTGCCAGTGAGAGTCAATGTGCAATGTGACTGTGTGAGCCCTAAATGTAAAGGACAAAACGTGTTATGCTGGCATGGAGCTGCAAGTGTGAGCAGGAATGGAGATATGTCAAGTATTGCCTGCAGTTATTTTTAAGCCCGAGTGCGAAGCAGGGACAGCAGACTTTCGCAGAGAGGAGACCTTCACCTCCACATAACACCACATTCATCATTCATAGTCCCCCCCTGCAATGAAGCCAGGCTCATGAACTTATTGCATAGAACTTTTATTCCATTCAACACACAAGTCTCGCTTTTAAAAAACAAAACATAATTCACGTGTTCCATCCAGATGAATAAATAAAGAAGTGGAACTCAGTTGCTGGGTCATCTTCCTTTTGCACCACAACACTGCAGGGGGAAGAACAAAGTCCGACTATGAGACTTGGGTCAAGTTCAAGATCCTTAATTTAACATTTCGCTCGCCGATTGACTCTCGTCCAATACTCTTCACACAACAAGCGGACGTGTGGAGACATGCTTGGATTTAGCACAAGTGTGGCCATCACACTCATGCATGGACCAGTTTCACTTCGAAAAACAAATTAGCAGTTTCCACTTTGCTAACAATTAGGGCTGGGCGATAAAACCATTTACATTATTCCTGACACGTTTACTTCCAGTCAACCAAAACAAGATGGCTACTGGCCAGCAAACCGCGTGCGAATTACCAGAGTACGCATCAGGGGTGTCCAAACTACGGAAGCTTAGCGAGTTTGGCCCGCCAGACGTCACAAGTTTAATAAGGAATCTGGCTAGACGATTATGGCAAAAATAACAATCACCATTATTTTTGATTGATATCGTAATCACGATTATTACATGATTATTAATTAGTTTGAAAACGGGTATTTATTGGGAAACCACTTTAAATACAGTTAAGAAAAAGGATAATTAGTAAATAATAAACCACAACAACAACAAACAAAAAATATATATATATATGAGTAAACATTGATTGATTGATAAATATATACACACATATATATATATATATATATACACACACACACACGCATATATGTATATATATATATACATACACATCACATACATACACACATATATATAATAGCAGTAATAATACATTTAAATAATTAAAATAAAAATTCAATTTTTTGTTTTTTTATTTCCATTTTGTACCTTCTACACTTATTTTACCACCATAAAGTGTGTGCTTTTTGTGTCACATAAAATGTAATAAAATGCTCACATTTATTGATGCAATACATCTTTATTGGTATTTAAGGGCAAAGGATAATTGTGTAAATGTATAAATAAGTGCTTTAAGTACATTATGTTTGGGTGAGGTACTTATTTGAAATATTTATTTTGTTAGCCCAGTCAGACCGGATGTGGCGCACCGCACTATTATTGTGAGGCGGTAAGTGTGCGCCATCGACATGCAATCGATATCAATAAAAAATGAAGGGGCTGTTTGTTTTTCTTCTTTGTCAGAAAAAAACAGGAGCATGGAAACAAGGTTGGTTGCACGAACAAAAACACTCGCTCTCTGGATACCGAGCCAAAAAGGAAGTGATCACTGATCAGTGGGAGTGACACGCTAACAGCCAATCAGGTTATCAACTATCACGTTTGGTTGATTCTTTGCATGGAGTGAGAAGAGAAAGTCAAAATGAAGGAAAAGTCACCTGGACACTTTTTGGATGTTTTCAAAAGGGACCGTAGTCAGACCAATGTGGTCTGCAAATGATGCAAGGCGCTCGTCCCCACCAAGACCTTAGCCGCGCTCACTCTTTATACCACAGCTGTAACTTCCTGGCACTAAACCTGCAGAAAGAGTTCTTCCCAGGTTTCTTTATGTTTACATGTTCACACTTTGCACTATTTTGTTACACCTTATGAAACATTTCCAACGTATTCTTTCATTTTAAAAGCTTATTGTTAAGAGTGATTAAATGCGATTTTAATATTTTGTTGACATCCATGCTTGTGTTGACATGTTCAATCCTGCCTGCAGCTTATTTTCCATAAGTCACAAAAATATAAATAATTATCGATATCGACCGATATGAAAGACTGATATCGTGATACAGTTTCAGCCATATCGCCCAGCCCTATGACAATGTTTAGCGTTATTATTTTGTCAAAATATTGCATATTGTGTTACTTACCACACACACGCACACGTGCACACACACAGAAATCCGTTAGATCTTGAACCCAAGCTGCCTCATGCAGTCTTTGTGGGCCTCAATCAGGTCTGTGCAGTTCTCTTCGCCCTTTTCGATGATGCTAAAGAGCAGAAAAACACACGTTAGACGTCACAGGGGTATTTCCGAAAGAGCGTCAGACGAGATAGTTACCACGCGTCTCGAACTTTCTTGGTTTCTGGACAAGCGCAGCACGGCCTGAGTGGCTTCTTCTCCTCACCACCCGGTGCGAGGGCGCCGGCCTCCACGCTGGCAGCAGACACGGTCGACATCTTCTGGCTACATGGCACACGAGGACAAGAAAACCAATGTAGCACCTAATGTCGCTTCACAGCAGAAAAGAAACTGACGTTTCTGACAAGTAGCATTATCACTGGGGGACTCGAGGACAAGAAATAGCACAAAAAGCACTCCTGACTGCTAAGCTAGCACTCTAAAATGTATAAACAAAATGGGCAGATTGATGCAAGGTATAGCATCAGTATATGTTCAATAATACATTAATTAGATCAATGTGTTTAATCGCAATAACGTTTTTTGTACTTGTTTATAAACTCAGAAAACAAAAGCCAGTGGTATTTATTTGCTTTTTTAAATTGTGTTGCACTTTTGACTATTATAACTATATGTGAATGCTGTATGTGCACAAGCAGTGGAAACGAAATGCTAACGTTAGCATGCGACAAGTGTCAAGTTAGATATAATGATAAATGGTAAATGGGTTATACTTGTATAGCGCTTTTCTACCTTCAAGGTACTCAAAGCGCTTTGACACTACTTCCACATTTACCCATTCACACAGGCAGGAGCTGCCATGCAAGGCGCTAACCACGACCCATCAGGAGCAAGGATGAAGTGTCTTGCTCAAGGACACAACAGACATGACTAGGTTGGTAGAAGGTGGGGATCGAACCGGGAACTCTCAGGTTGCTGGCACGGCCACTCTTCCAACTCCGCCTACGCCACGTGGTCAGTCTATGATAGACTGACCACACCTCCTCTTTTCACTGGATATGTCGTCTTTGCGGAGCTGTCCGGGTGGAGTTTCTTAAATGCCCCGAATGTCCGGCATTTTAAGTTGGGGTTGCGTGTATTTTCAATATACGTTCAGGTTTAAGAAGGGGTTAAAAACAAAACAAAAAGTGGTGCGCGCAACAGCATTGGTGAGGGAGGGGCAGAGACAGAGAGAGCGACAGAGTTATGATAAACGCGCATGCGTCGTCGCCAGGCCCTGCTTTTTACCCATAGATTTATCAGATTTTATTATCTATAGCAGGGGTGTCAAAAGTGTGCCCCGGAGGCCATTTGCGGCCCACAGCTAATGTTTTAAAGGCCCACGGTAAATTCTAAAAATACTATTGAAATAAACAAAAACATAAACAAAAGTGAAATAAAAAACCTTAAAGGCTGAATGTAATTTACAAAAAGTTGCAACATTGACTAATAAAACAAAGCTTTTGGTTTTCTTTCAAACGGTCATTGCTCAAAACATAATATTGAATCAAAATCAATGTTATTATGAATTATTGACCTATCCAAGTTTCTGATTACTTCACATCAAATATTCCACTAAGAAAAATATTTTTTGTGGAAGATGTAGCAAATTTGTTAAAGGGGAACATTATCACCAGACCTATGTAAGCGTCAATATATACCTTGATGGTGCAGAAAAAAGACCATATATTTTTTTAACCGATTTCCGAACTCTAAATGGGTTAATTTTGGCGAATTATATGCCTTTCTGTTTATAGGTCACGTGGTGATGACGTCAGAACGTGAAGTCTCCGAGGTAACACAGCCACCATTTTCATTTTCAACACATTACAAACACCGGGTCTCAGCTCTGTTATTTTCCGTTTTTTCGACTGTTTTTTGAAACCTTGGAGACATCATGCCTCGTCGGTGTGTTGTTGGAGGGTGTAACAACACTAACAGGGAGGGATTCAAGTTGCACCACTGGCCCGAAAATGCGAAAGTGTCTGCCGCCAGACCCCCATTGAATGTACCAAAGTGTCTCCACATTTTACATGGCACAGAGATGTATGGATAACCTGCAGATGCATTTGCAACGATAAAGTCAACTAAATCACAAAGGTGAGTTTTGTTGATGTTGACTTATGTGCTAATCAGACATATTTGGTCGTGGCGTGACTGCCAACTAATCGATGCTAACATGATATTTACCGGCGGTGCTAAAGCAGACATGGCACAGAGATGTATGAATAACCTGCAGATGCATTTGCAACGATAAAGTCAACTAAATCACAAAGGTGAGTTTTGTTGATGTTGACTGCCAGCTAATCGATGCTAACATGCTACGCTAATCGATGCTAACATGCTATTTACCGGCGGTGCTAAAGCAGACATGGCACAGAGATGTATGGATAACCTGCAGATGCATTTGCAACTATATTACGTTTTCTTCCACCCACATTTAATGTGTAAAAAATACTTACCAATCGACGGATTTAAGTTGCTCCAGTGTCACAAGATGCGAAAGTCCTGATTGTTTGGTCCGCACATTTTACCGGCGATGCTAATGCAGCTATTCGGCCATGCTATGGCTATGAATAGCGTCAATAGCTATTCGCTCAATAGCTTCAGTTTCTTTTTCAATACTTTCATACTCCAACCATCTGTTTCAATACATGCGTAATCTGTTGAATCGCTTAAACCGCTGAAATCAGAGTCTGAATCCGAGCTAATGTAGCTATATCTTGCTGTGGTATCTGCCATTGTTTGTTTACATTGGGCAGCACTGTATGACATCACAGGGAAATGGATAGTCGCATCGCAAATAGCGAAAATCAAGCACTTTAAAGCTTTTTTGAGGGCTATTCGGGGACCGGTAAAATTTTGGAAAAAAAATTCAAAAAATACAACAAGCCACTGGGAACTGATTTTTATTGTTTTTAACCCTTTTGAAATTGTGATAATGTTCCCTTTTAAATAAATAATCCAAAAATGTATATTTTGTTGTTTTTTTACTGTACTGAAAATGAACCGAACCGTGACCACTGAACTGAGGTACGTACCGAACCGAAATTTTTGTGTACCGTTACACCCCTAACTTTTACCGAAGAATACACAATTATTCTCAACAAGAGGACAAATATAATCTTAGAGAAAAATGTAATTTAAAAAATGTGTATGCATGTACAACACTTAAGACAGACCTTCAGTATATCAGTATGTGGAATTAAATTATGGAATGGATTAAGCAAAGGAATCAAACAATGTATTAATATGATCCACGTAAAGAAACTCTTCAAAGTTAAAAGTGTTTACAAAGTACAGAACTATGATAAACATTCTGAATTTATTTCACCCATTTTTTCTCAAAATAATCTTACTCACCTCACCATATGAAATATAACTTACTTCACCAAGCATTATTTATTTTTATTGTGATTACTTATGGCAGTGGTTCTCAAATGGGGGTACGCGTACCCCCGGGGGTACTTGAAGGTATGCCGAGGGGTACGCGAGATTTTTTTTAAATATTCTAAAAATAGCAACAATTCAAAAATCCTTTATAAATATATTTATTGCATAATGCTTCAACAAAATATGAATGTAAGTTCATAAACTGTGAGAAGAAATGCGACAATGCAATATTCAGTGTTGACAGCTAGATTTTTTTTGTGGACATGTTCCATAAATATCGATGTTAAAGATTTCTTTTTTTGTGAAGAAATGTTAAGAATTAAGTTCATGAATCCAGATGGATCTCTATTACAATCCCCAAAGAGGGCACTTTAAGTTGATGATGATAACCTTTATGTGTAGAAATCTTTATTTATATTTGAATCACTTGTTTATTTTTTTTAACAACTTTTTAGTTATTTTCATCTTTTTTCCAAATAGTTCAAGAAAGACCACTACAAATTAGCAATATTTTGCACTGTTATACAATTTAATAAATCAGAAACTGATGACATAGTGCTGTATTTTACTTCTTTATGTCTTTTTTGCAACCGAAAATGATTTGCTCTGATTAGGGGGTACATCACTGAAAGAAGGTTGAGAACCACTGACTTATGGAGTATAGTGTGAATAAATTGAGAACAGGAAGTGAACAAAAGTTTTAGCAACTGTTATGTAAAAGAAAAGGGGTAGGAATAAATACGCTCTGATTCTTCCTACTCCTTTTCAAACATGTTGAAAAGAGAAACTGGAAATTGTGATGTATCATGTTGTATGCTTGCATGTTCGAAATAAACTCCAACTCTACTCATTTATACGGCAATTAATATTATGCAATATCGTTATCGCAACGTATATATCACGATATACATTTTAGCCAACGCCATCTCTGTTCAGGGGTTTCATCTGACTTTTACTGCTATACCAACTTGGACGTTGCCTCGTCAAACTGAAAGTGAGTTGAGTGATTACAGCCATCGTTTCCTCATTCTATTCTCTTGAGACAATTTCCTTTGATCTCTCGTTCAGTGCACAGTTGATTGCACACGCCCCCAGGGAGGCTGTGATGACGTAATAAGGGTTACAGTTAAAGGACACACGTGCCAGAATTGGAGGCGTGTCCACCGGAAGTAACGCCACTCACGCGTGTACATTTGACTCGATACCCCAACACTGTCGTGTACAAAATGCGGGGGCCAATGAGCAAATACGAAGAGCCGCTGTCTAGTTTTGCGGTGTTGGTGGTGGTATTCAAACGCGTACAACTTGCCAACGTCAGACATTACATGACTGACACATGTGGATGGCTAACTAGCTTAGTAGCTAAAACGCGACGCCGTTACGTCACGCCTCAAGTTCCCAAAAGCCGGGAAAAGTCCACGTTTCCTTTCACAAACGACAACGTTTAGCCCAATAACGGCCCAACCGGTATTCTCTGTGTCAGAGCCGACTTACCAGTAGAAGGAGGCAGTGGGTGATGCTAACAAGCGTTTCACCTTCACGACGGACGACAGGAAGTAACCGGCGCTTATTGGCTTTACACAATGTCACGTGACCACGGCAGCGGCTCAAAGGCCTCTGGGATATGTGGTCCTCTTGCCGTTCACAGGCGAAGGCGTTTTTCAACTTATTTAAGTCAGGGTCCACGTTAATCAATTCATATATGGTAATAAATTTGTGTGTTTTTTTTTTGCATTATGGTCAAAACATATGGAAGCCTGTTTCCGCCACACACACACAAAAAAATCCCCAGTAGGTAGAAATTAAGAGAACAAAAGTCATAACTATGAAATAAAGAATAATAATTATAACATTAAAAAAAAAGTCTAAATAATACGCAATTTGTAATCTTATAATTAAAAATTTTCATCTCATTTCATCTTTTTTTAATCTTATAATTATTAGTTTTTTTTATCTCATAGTTCACAATTTATATCATTGGTCCCCAATTGGGTCCGGGCCGCAGATTAATTTTTTATTATTTTATTTTTTTATTAAATCAACATAAAAAAACACAAGATAGACTTACAATTAGTTCACCAACCCAAAAACCTCCCTTTTTCATGACAAAGAAAAAAAAAAAATAATAAAAAAAAATATATATATATATAGCCTCATGATTCTGACTTTTTGGACACTCGGGTGAAGAGAGGGGCGGAGCTTTCTACCGATCACCGGTGGTGAGTTGGCTGCGATGGTGGGGGAGGATGCCGGACAGACCTGGGAGGCCCAAACGCATTGTGAGGGTCTGCTGGGAACGTCTGGCAGAGTCTCCTGTCAGAGAAAGTTTCAATTCCCACCTCCAGAAGAACTTCGAACATGTCACGAGGGAGGTGCTGGACATTGAGTCTGAGTGGACCATGTTCCGCACCTCTATTGTCGAGGCGGCTGATTGGAGCTGTGGCCGCAAGGTAGTTGGTGCCTGTCGGGGCGGCAATCCTAAAACCCCTTGGTGGACACCAGCGGTGAGGGATGCCGTCAAGCTGAAGAAGGAGTCCTATTGGGCCCTTTTGGCTCATAGGACTCCGGAGGCAGTGGACAGGTACCGACAGGCCAAGCGGTGTGCGGCTTCAGCGGTCGCTGAGGCAAAAACTCGGACATGGTAGGAGTTTGGGGAAGCCATGGAAAACGACTTCCGGACGGCTTCGAAGCGATTCTGGACCACCGTCCGCCGCCTCAGGAAGGGGAAGCAGTGCACTATCAACACCGTGTATGGTGCGGATGGTGTTCTGCTGACCTCAACTGCGGATGTTGTGAATAGGTGGAAGGAATACTTTGAAGACCTCCTCAATCCCACCAACACATCTTCCTATGAGGAAGCAGTGCCTGGGGAATCTGTGGTAGACTCTCCTATTTCTGGGTCTGAGGTCGCTGAGGTAGTTAAAAAGCTCCTCGGTGGCAAGGCCCCAGGGGTGGACGAGATCCGCCCGGAGTTCCTTAAGGCTCTGGATGCTGTGGGGCTGTCTTGGTTGACAAGACTTTCCAGCATCGCGTGGACATCGGGGGCGGTACCTCTGGATTGGCAGACCGGGGTGGTGGTTCCTCTCTTTAAGAAGGGGGACCGGAGGGTGTGTTCCAACTATCGTGGGATCACACTCCTCAGCCTTCCCGGTAAGGTTTATTCAGGTGTACTGGAAAGGAGGCTACGTCGGATAGTCGAACCTCGGATTCAGGAGGAACAGTGTGGTTTTTGTCCTGGTCGTGGAACTGTGGACCAGCTCTATACTCTCGGCAGGGTTCTTGAGGGTGCATGGGAGTTTGCCCAACCAGTCTACATGTGCTTTGTGGACTTGGAGAAGGCATTCGACCGTGTCCCTCGGGAAGTCCTGTGGGGAGTGCTCTGAGAGTATGGGGTATCGGACTGTCTTATTGTGGCGGTCCGTTCCCTGTACGATCAGTGCCAGAGCTTGGTCCGCGTTGCCGGCAGTAAGTCGAACACATTTCCAGTGAGGGTTGGACTCCGCCAAGGCTGTCCTTTGTCACCGATTCTGTTCATAACTTTTATGGACAGAATTTCTAGGCGCAGTCAAGGCGTTGAGGGGTTCCGGTTTGGTAACCGCAGGATTAGGTCTCTGCTTTTTGCAGATGATGTGGTCCTGATGGCTTCATCTGACCGGGATCTTCAGCTCTCGCTGGATCGGTTCGCAGCCGGTGTGAAGCGACCGGAATGAGAATCAGCACCTCCAAGTCCGAGTCCATGGTTCTCGCCCCAAGTGGAGGAGTTCAAATACCTAGGAGTCTTGTTCACGAGTGAGGGAAGAGTGGATCGTGAGATCGACAGGCGGATCGGTGTGGCGTCTTCAGTAATGCGGACGTTGTACCGATCCGTTGTGGTGAAGAAGGAGCTGAGCCGGAAGGCAAAGCTCTCAATTTACTGGTCGATCTACGTTCCCATCCTCACCTATGGTCATGAGCTTTGGGTCATGACCGAAAGGATAAGATCACGGGTACAAGCGGCCGAAATGAGTTTCTTCCGCCGGGTGGCGGGGCTCTCCCTTAGAGATAGGGTGAGAAGCTCTGCCATCCGGGAGGAACTCAAAGTAAAGCCGCTGCTCCTTCACATCGAGAGGAGCCAGATGAGGTGGTTCGGGCATCTGGTCAGGATGCCACCCGAACGCCTCCCTAGGGAGGTGTTTAGGGCACGTCCAACCGGTAGGAGGCCACGGGGAAGACCCAGGACACGTTGGGAAGACTATGTCTCCCGGCTGGCCTGGGAACGCCTCGGGATCCCCGGGAAGAGCTAAACCAAGTGGCTGGGGAGAGGGAAGTCTGGGTTTCCCTGCTTAGGCTGTTGCCCCCGCGACCCGACCTCGGATAAGCGGAAGATGATGGATGGATGATGGATGGATTCTGACTTTATTTCATAGTTTAGACTTTATTTCTTAATTTCGATTTTTTTTTATCTGATATGACGATTTATCCAATGTTTGACTTATTTCACAGTTTAGATTTTCTCATCTCCTAAATTCAATTTTTTTATCTCATACTTCTAACCTTTTATCTCATGATTTAGACATTTTTATCTCCTACTTTTGACTTTTTTACTCATATTTATGAGTTTTTATCTTCTGACATTTTTATTTCATAATTTAAAACCTTATCTGCGAATTTAGACTTATTTCAAAAATATAACTTTTTATTTCATAGACATTTTCTATCTCATGATTCTGACTTTTCTTCATAATTTAACAATATGACAATAAATAAAATGCATTAGTTCTAATACCATTTTTATATAAAAAAAATATTTTTTATTTCAGGCAAATTCAATATTTTGTGATACAGACATATATTTGCATATACATATATTTAAAGTAACGTGTTTTCATGAGGGAAACATGCAATTGTGGCAGTAATAAAACACATCTGGCGGCTAAAGTGAATAGTGCACGCCCCAAAATTTGTTATATTTCATGTGTCAGGTAAACTGTGACGAACAGGGCCTTTTGAATCCCCTTCCTCCTGTATGTTGTGCTCCTGAATATATAGTTAAATAAAAAATGTTGGTGAGCAATTTGAATCTATTATTATTTATTCAATTTAATTTATCAGTATCAAATGTGTCAAGTTGGGTCAAGAAATGTGATAATTGTATTACATTTTTATGAAAATCAAACAAATGTATACATTTTATTTAGAAAAATTATTAAAATAAAAATATATCTATATATGTATAACTTCCAGCAAATGTATGCACTTTAAATATTTCCTGTTACATACTAAAAAACAATGTCAATAGGGTTATTTGTTGTGAGTTTATCAATTTGTCTTTCTTTTTTGTTGTTATTTAGGATAGGATAGGATAGGTCCTTATTGTTTTCAGCACACACCCGTTCAAGATTAGGCAAACAAACAGTGTACAGGGTTACAGAACAGGAACGCTGATGGGTCGCCACAAGGAGCCCCATAAAAGATAGGAAAAAGGTAAACGCTGGGGAAGGATGAGTAAAAAAAATTACAATCTAGACTGGGCTCTTAAGGGGGCCCAGTCTGGAGTGGGAAAAAACATCCATAGCAAAGCACATATACATATTACAACGTATATCTCGAAATATCTAGCAACGGAAGGGGGAGGGGGGGCATGGTGGCAGGCCGCAACTCTCAGGCGCTTCCCATTCTTCCATCACCAATATGGGATTTGCGTCAAGGCCGTTGGATTGGAGGTGGGGTATGTGTGTGTGGCGTATATTTTATTGTGGATGTATGTGTGTGTGTAGGTTGCACTGTGTCTCTCTTCTGCGGCCTTGATGTCGTGCAGCCGATAAGTCCAAAGTCAACAACAACAGGTGTGTGTCCATGAGAAACAAGAAGGGAGTTTGTTGTGTCTTTGCCACACTGTCTTTCGGGAGAGTCTCGAAGCCAGGGAAATTAGAATGCTTTGTATGCAAGTGAAAATGAAATGTGCTTTTCACTCTAAATTGTCTGTGAGTGGTCCTCAAAATCCTGCGGGGCACAGTCCGATGTGATCCAAATCAAAAGTGTCCACAGTTCTTCCCGCATCCTCCAATCATTTGTGGCAGCTTTGGGGTACTTTGAAGACTGCCATCCATCCATCCATCCATTTTCTACCGCTTATTCCCTTTGGGGTGCCGGGGGGCGCTGGTGCCTATCTCAGCTACAATCGGGCGGAAGGCGGGGTACATCCTGGACAAGTCGTCACCTCATCGCAGGGGTACTTTGAAGACTGCCAGCAACTTCCAATTTGTCGACAAACCAGAGCAACGCTTACTCCAATCAGCAGATGTCTTGTTGTCATGATTCCGAATCGGTAGATATTTTCACGTCCTCGACTGAGAAGACACGCGGCACTCCTTCTTCTCCCAAGAGTCCGTCACAATTCCATCAATAAACGCTCCGTCACGACAAGCAGGTTCTCCCAAACCCAAGATCTTGTCAATTTCGTTGTGGCCAGTAAAATAGTTCCAATGTTTAGATTTGGAGAGCAGTGCAAAAAGAGGCAACAAAAAACTTAAGATAAGACAAGAAAAAGAAGCAAGCAGGAGAGATAAGGGAGAGGAAAAGGGAGCGTCTGCCCTCAATGAGTGCCGGTGAGAAAGGATAAAAAAGTTATGGGGAGGTGGATAGTGCACCCCCAAATTTATCACGTTCCATCTGTCAGGCAAACGATGACGAATGGGGCCCAATGAATCCCCTAACTACTGTATATTATGCTCCTGAGTTAATGTTGGTGATCATTCTGAATGTATTATTATTTTATCAATTTATCAGTGTCATATCATTCAAGTCGATTAAATGTTTATAGATTACATTTATTAAACTATAAAATAAAAATAAAAATAATACAATTGTAACAAACATTGTAACAAATATATTTTTAATAAAAATCACACAAATGTAATTATTATAATTTTTTTCAGGCAAATTAATGCACTTTAAATATTTTGTGTTACAAACTATCCATCCATCCATCCATTTTCTACCGCTTGTCCCTTTCGGGGTCGTGGAGGGTGCTGGAGCCTATCTCAGCTGCACTGTTACTACAATTATGTGTTGTAAATTGATCTCCATTTATTTTTGGTTTGTAGTTCAGAAGGATAAAATGTTATGCAGAGGTGGATAGTGCAACCTCAAATTCGTCAGATTTCAAGTGTCAGGCTACAGCAACCAACGGAGCCATTCAAATCCCATTCCTCCTGCACGTGTCCTGTGATTGACCCAGGTCGACTCGGCCAGAACAAACTCCAGCTGACATTTGACCCCGGCGAGTACAAGCAGCAGAGATGAGTGTTCAGAAAAAGAGGAAAAGAAAAGGCTCGGATGAACCACGGCTCGGGAGCAGTGAAATGTGAAAAAATGCACCCCTGCGTCACTGTCCTCCACCAGCTGTGTCCCGCTTAAAGAAAGCGCTAAGCTTTGCATTTTATTCACCTTTTTTTGCAACACTAAGCAGCACATTGCAGCCTGTGGTGATGAAGATGATGAAGACTTATGCGAGTCTTCATCGTCCCCCTCACATCTTTTTTTGAAAGGCTGCCAGGAAATGGGCAGAGTGAGCGCTCTTCTCTCTCTCCAAGTCTGCTGATGAGCCCACAAATTGCCTCCCATGACAATAAGGTGCCGTGTGATTGGACAAAACAGAAAGAAAAATAGCAAAACAAGTAAAGAAAAAAAAAGTGTATTTTAATGGTTACAGCATGACTGCAGACAACATCAGTGGTCCTAAAAATATTCCTTGTGAGTTTGTGGATTCCAAATTGACAGCAAATACAAATCACTACTGCAGTCGACCACAATGTATCCCACAGGGCACGGGTGATGTGGCCTGAAACATAATCCCCACTTTTCTACTACATAGGGGCCCGCTCAAACATGAACTTCTTGCTCTTCAAAAATCATATCACAGCTACTTACAGTTTATAACCTTGTCAAATATGCTGAAATCATCGCAAACATTGTTATCAGAAATAAATACTCATCAAATATACTGAAGTAATACATGTTGGTATTTACATATACATTGAATTACAGACTATGCGCCACTAGTTTTTTCCTTCACTTTGCACCCTGCGGCTTGTAAAACGGTGCAGCTATTTTATGGATTTTTTCGCTGACACCCAAAAAGTGAACAGTAAAAAAAAAAAAGAAAAAAGAAATACACTGACAAAGTGTGTAATAGCTTGTGCTATGGCGCCATCTTTTGGGTGAGTTTGCTCACTGCAAGCGCTGCATTGCCCTTCTGTCTTGACTTAGCTTTAAACCGGAGGTAGAAGTGCCGTTCATAGCATTTCTACTTGTATGGATTCTTCATTGATCGCTCCAAGCAACGTTTGTCAGTTTTGCAGTATAATTAAAACAATTCTTACTAATTAAACCGTCCCATGTGGGATGTCTGTAGGAGTGTGTTCATACACATTTGTATGTGCTATCCTAATACAATCAAACTAGGATCGTTAGCATTAGCTAATATGCTAACACATTTGCGAGTGTCTATGTTAGTATTATTAACTCACAGTGGCATTATTTTTGTATTGTTTCAGTTTCGTAAATTCTGTGGAGTGATTGAGTCTGTTTAGCTGATTGGAGAGCTAGTTTGCGCAACCCATATTCAATTGAATGCACTACAAAGACAAGATATTTGATGTTCAAACTCATAAACTTTTTTTTTTTTTCAAATAATTAACTTGGAATTTCATGGCTGCAACACATGCCAAAGTAGTTGGGAAAGGGCATGTTCACCTCTGTGTTACATCACCTTTTCTTTTAACAACACTCAATAAACCTTTGGGAACTGAGGAGACACATTTTTGAAGCTTTTCAGGTGGAATTCTTTCCCATTTTTGTTTCATGTACAGCTTAAGTTGTTCAACAGTCCGGGTCTCTGTTGTGGTATTTTAGGCTTCTTAATGTGCCACACATTTTCAATGGGAGACAGGTCTGGACTACAGGCAGGCCAGTCTAGTACCCGCACTATTTTACTATGAAGCCACGCTGTTGTAACAAGTGACTTGGTATTGTCTTGCTGAAATAAGCAGGGGCGTCCATGATAACATTGCTTGGATGGCAACATATGTTGCTCCAAAAGCTGTATGTACCTTTCAGCATTAATGGTGCCTTCACAGATGTGTAAGTTACCCATGCCTTGGCCACTAATACACCTCCATACCATCACAGATGCTGGCTTTTCAACTTTGCACCTAGAACAGTCCTGATGGTTCTTTTCATCTTTGTTCCGGAGGACACAACGTTCATCGTTTCCAAAAAACAATTTGACATGTGGACTCGTCAGACCACAGAACACTTTTCCACTTTGCAGCAGTCCATCTTAGCTGAGCTTGGGCCCAGAGAAGCCGGCGGCGTTTCTGGGTGTCGTTGATAAATGGCTTTGGCTTTGCATAGTAGTTTTAACTTGCACGTACAGATGTAGCGACAAACTGTAGTTACTGACAGTGGTTTTCTGAAGTGTTCCTGAGCCCATGTGGTGATATCCTTTACACACTGATGTCGCTTTTTGATGCAGTACCGCCTGAGGGAACGAAGGTCCGTTATATCATCGCTTATGTGCAGTGATTTCTCCAGATTCTCTGAACCTTTTGATGGTATTACGGACCGTAGATGGTGAAATTCCTAAATTCCTTGCAATAGGCCGTTGAGAAATGTTGTTCTTAAACTGTTTGACGATTTGCTCAAGCATTTGTTCACAAAGTGGTGAGCTTCGCCCGGTCCTTGTTTGTGAATGACAGAGCATTTCACGGAAGCTGCTTTTATACCCAATCATGGTACCCACTTGTTCCCAGTTAGCCTGCACACCTGTGGGATGTTCCAAATAAGTGTTTGATGAGAATTCCTCAACTTTATCAGTATTTATTGCCACCTTTCCCAACTACTTTGTCACGTGTTTCTGGCATCAAATTCTAAAGTTAATGATTATTTGCAAAAAAAAAAATGTTTATCAGTTTGAACATCAAATATGTTGTCTTTGTAGCATATTCAACTGAATATGGGTTGAAAATGATTTGCAAATAATTGTATTCCGTTTATATTTACATCTAACACAATTTCCCAACTCATATGGAAACGGGGTTTGTATATACATACACACACACACACCATACTGTTACCTCATTGGAAATGTTTTTTTTAATTTATATCCTTTTATCACTCAGCCCTTATACAGAGTCGTAAGCTTCCTTCACAGACAGTCCCGTTATAAAGTGTTCACGAGCTCGGACTAACAAATGCCATTAGAGGCCTACTGAAACCCACTACTACCGACCACGCAGTCTGATAGTTTATATATCAATGATGAAATATTAACATTGCAACACATGCCAATACGGCCTTTTTAGTTTCCCGCGAGTTTCTTGTTGAAAACATCGCGGAATGATGACGCGTACGCGTGACATCACTGACTGTAAGGAAATAGCGCTGCACCAAACACGGCTTAAAGTCGTCTCTGTTCATGGCGTAATTACACAGTAATTTGGACATCTGTGTTGCTGAATCTTTTGCAATTTGTTCAATTAATAATGGAGACTATAAAGAACAATGCTGTTGGTGGAAAGCGGTGTATTGCAGCTGTCTTTAGCACTGGTGTTTCTTTGTTTTTAACACAGAGCGGTCAAGCGAACATGTTTCTCTACGTCAACCAGCATGTTTTTGGATGGGAAAATTGTGATATATATCTTACCGGAGACATCATTGGATTATTCATCCTCCTGCAGTAGCTGTTTAAAAGGCAGCTGTGAACTTGGCTCCTCGGCTTCTCTCTGAGACACTGCGTGTTCACCGCAGCCATTTGACCTAGAGGTATGTCTTTACAATCTCACTAAAACACTATTAAAACAATAAGCAGATAAGGAATCTTCCAGAATTATCCTAGTAAATGTGTCTAATTACATCTGAAACGCTCACACTGCTGCCGCACGGAGCCATCGTTTTTTTATTTTATTTTATTATTATTTTCTTTTTCTAGTCCTTTGCTATCAATATCATCATCCACAAATATGTCATCCTCGCTTGAATTAATGGAGAAATTGTCGTTTTCTCGGTCCGAATAGCTCTTGATGCTGGAGGCTCCCATTAAAAACAATGCGCGGACGTCAGGAGCTCTCACCCTTGTGACGTCATCGTCTGCGACTTCCGGAAAAGGCAAGGCTTTTTTATCAGCACTAAAAGTTGCAAACTTTATCGTCGATGTTCTCTACTAAATCCTTTCAGAAAAAATATGGCAATATCGCAAAATGATCAAGTATGACACATAGAATGGACCTGCTATCCCCGTTTAAATAAGATAATCTCATTTAAGTAGGCCGTTAAATCTATTTAAGTCGCACAAATAAACGAACATATGATCTTTATTTTGCCACCCTTAGAAAAGTGCAATGCAAGCAACAACCATGCGGCGACACACCAAGGGTCCAAGCGGCCATCTCTCGCTGACATGACCTCACACTTCATCCAACATGCAGCTTGATGAAAATGAGGAAAATACCAACAAGTTGCACGTGGTGTGTGTGTGTGTGTGTGTGTGTGGGGGGGGGGGGGGGTCATGTAACAGCGGAGTGTTTGGTTACACGGCAACTTGGCCAGTGTCCCGCACGTGACGCTCCAGCACTAATAAGGACTGGACTTGATCCTCTTGGCACGCCATGATGGATGGAGGATGAAAGTCGAGTCTTGAATAGTTGATGAGAAAACGAGAAGAAAGGTCTGGATGCAGAAATAGAGGGAGAGGGGAGGGAGGGAGAGAGAGAGAGAGAGAGAGAGAGAGAGGGAGGGAGGATGTACGGAGGGAGGATGGGTTTCGTCCCGTCGCCTCGCAGCTTCATCGCACTTTGGACTCCTGAACACCAAAGTGTCTTGTTGTTGACTCCACGGGAGCAAGTGGCGCTACAAGAAGAAGAAGAAGAAGAGGAGGAGGTGCAGGCGGGATGGTCCCATGAGGAGATCACAGCACGCCACGGCGGCCATGGAGAGGCTGAATTGTCCCGGGGGTCGGGCGGGGGGCTGCTGCAGGGCCGCACGCGGGTGGCGAGCCCTGCTCCTGCCTCAGCAGAACCGCCAGTCGCTCTACATGTATGGCAGCGAGGTGGCCGTGGAGAAGGAGTGCAAGCGGCAGCTGCAGAGCGGCGTCTTTGTCATCCACCCCTTCAGCCTAATGAGGTAACACACATGGACACCCCCATAGCCAATGACAGGTCTTTTAAAGTTACATTAACTTTTTTACACCATGCACTTCAATAATGTTTAAAATATTGATATAACTTTGACTTTTTTATACTGTCCTTCAATTTGTCTCTCTATGGAATTTATAGACAAAATAGTTCTATTTCATATTGGCAGTTCGATTGATTTGCATGATTTTACTATGTGTGAGATATTGTTTGTTTATTACACATTTGAAATTATTCACATTATTAGGGCTGTGAATCTTTGGGAACCTCATAAGTGCGTCTTATTCCCATTTTTTGGGATGACAAATATTAAAGACTCAATGTTTTTTATTGTATGTATTGTTAATTTATTTAATTTTGTTTAATTTTCACTTTTTAAAAATATTTTCTCGATTTAAACAGATTATCACAATGTAATATTTTGTATAATAATTATAATAAAACTTTTAAAAACAGGTTATAGGTTAGAAAAGCTCTTTTTGGTTTCATGTAGATGACCTCAAGATGGAAAATGTTTTTGTATAAAAAAAAAAAAAATATATATATATATATATATATATACATACACACACATACATATATATACACACATACATATATATATAAATATATATATATATATATATCAATCAATCAATCAATGTTTATTTGTATAGCCCCAAATCACAAATGTCTCAAAGGACTGCACAAATCATTACGACTACAACATCCTCGGAAGAACCCACAAAAGGGCAAGGAAAACTCACACCCAGTGGGCAGAGAGAATTCACATCCAGTGGGACGCCAGTGACAATGCTGACTATGAGAAACCTTGGAGAGGACCTCAGATGTGGGCAACCCCCGCTCTCTAGGGGACCGAAAGCAATGGATGTCGAGCGGGTCTAACATGATACTGTGAAAGTTCAATCCATAGTGGCTCCAACACAGCCGCGAGAGTTCAGTTCAAGCGGATCCAAGACAGCAGCGAGAGTCCCGTCCACAGGAAACCATCTCAAGCGGATCAGCAGCGTAGAGATGTCCCCAACAGATACAGGCGAGCGGTCCATTCTGGGTCCCGACGAGCGGTCCATCCTGGGTCTCGACTCTGGACAGCCAGTACTTCATCCATGGTCATCGGACCGGACCCCCTCCACAAGGGAGGGGGGGACATAGGAGAAAGAAAAGAAGCGGCAGATCAACTGGTCTAAAAAGGAGGTCTATTTAAAGGCTAGAGTATACAGATGAGTTTTAAGGTGAGACTTACATGCTTCTACTGAGGTAGCATCTCGAACTGTTACCGGGAGGGCATTCCAGAGTACTGGAGCCCGAACGGAAAACGCTCTATAGCCCGCAGACTTTTTTTGGGCTCTAGGAATCACTAATAAGCCGGAGTCTTTTGAACGCAGATTTCTTGCCGGGACATACGGTACAATACAATCGGCAAGATAGGCTGGAGCTAGACCGTGTAGTATTTTATACCTAAGTAGTAAAACCTTAAAGTCACATCTTAAGTGCACAGGAAGCCAGTGCAGGTGAGTCAGTACAGGCGTAATGTGATCAAACTTTCTTGTTCTTGTCAAAAGTCTAGCAGCCGCATTTTGTACCAACTGTAATCTTTTAATGCTAGACATGGGGAGACCCGAAAATAATACGTTACAGTAATCGAGACGTGACGTAACAAACGCATGGATAATGATCTCGGCGTCTTTAGTGGACAAAATGGAGCGAATTTTAGCGATATTACGGAGATGAAAGAAGGCCGTTTTAGTAACGCTTTTAATGTGTGACTCAAAGGAGAGAGTTGGGTCGAAGATAATACCCAAATTTTTTACAGTCACCTTGTTTTATTATTTGGTTGTCAAATGTTAAAGTTGTATTATTAAATAGAGGTCGGTGTCTAGCAGGACCGATAATCAGCATTTCTGTTTTTTTGGCATTAAGTTGCAAAAAGTTAGCGGACATCCATTGTTTAATTTCATTAAGACACGCTTCCAACTGACTACAGTCCGGGGTGTTGGTCAGCTTTAGGGCCATGTAGAGTTGGGTGTCATCAGCATAACAGTGAAAGCTAATACCGTATTTGCGTATGACGTCACCCAGCGGCAGCATGTAGATGCTGAAGAGTACAGGGCCAAGGACCGAACCCTGGGGAACTCCACACGTTACCTTAACATAGTCCGAGGTCACACTGTTATGGGAGACACACTGCATCCTATCAGTAAGATAAGAGTTAAACCATGACAGGGCTGAGTCTGACATACCAATTCGTGTTTTGATACGCTCTAATAAAATATTATGATCGACGGTATCGAAAGCAGCGCTAAGATCGAGGAGCAGCAACATAGATGAAGCATCAGAGTCCATCGTTAGCAATAGATCATTAGTCAATTTTGCGAGGGCTGTCTCAGTCGAGTGATTTGCCCTGAAACCGGATTGAAAGGTTTCACATAGATTGTTAAACGCTAAGTGTTCATTTAGCTGCTCTGCAACAATTTTTTCGAGGATTTTCGAAATAAAGGGAAGGTGAGACACCGGTCGGTAGTTTACCATGAGGTCAGGATCGAGGTTAGGTCTTTTAAGGAGAGGATGAATAACCGCTTTTTTGAATGCAAGGGGAACAGTGCCCGAGGAAAGTGATAAGTTTATAATATTTAGCACTGATGGACCTAATAATACAAAAAACTCCTTGATAAGTTTCCCAGGAAGTGGGTCAAGTAAACATGTTGTTTGTTTTATTCTATTTACACGTTGTAACAATCCTTCTAATGTTATTTCATCAAAACGAGAGAAACTATTTTGGATATTTGCAGTGTCCGCCGTATATACAGTCGTATCTGTGTTACTATAACCCAGTTGTAGCTGGGACGCATTGTCTTTAATCTCCTTTCTAATAAGTTCAATTTTCTTATTAAAGAACTTCATAAAGTCATCTGCCGAATGGGTGGAGCTACTGGAAGGAGTCCCTCGTTGGGTTAGCAATGCTACTGTACTAAACAAAAATTTTGGATCGTTTTTATTAATGCGGATGAGATTTGAGTAATAATTAGTTTTAGCTAAGGTAAGCATGCGTTTATAAGTTATTAAACTATCACTCCATGCTTGATGGTGCACCTCAAGTTTAGTCGTGCGCCATTTGCGTTCCAGCTTTCTACATAATTTCTGAGCTCTAGTTTCTTCAGTAAACCATGGCGTACGCCTTTTTGGAGCCTTTTTTAACTTCAGCGGTGCTATACTATCAATGGTTTCGGGCAGGGCGCTGTTAAAGTTGTTAGTGAGGTTATCAATAGAGCCCACATACTTTGGGAACGGTGCCATTACCGAGGGCAGTAGGTCCGCAAGAGTCGTCGTTGTGGCAGCATTAATGTTGCGGCTGCTATAGCAGTTTTTTTTATTATTAGTTTGACGAACATGCGTTTGAACTTCGAATTTTATAAGGTAATGATCGGACAATACTTTAGTATACGGGAGTATCGTAACTTTGGAAACGGTGATACCTCTGACAAGCACTAGGTCTATCGTATTACCGCTGCGATGCGTCGGTTCATTTATTATTTGTGTAATAGGCACAGAGGCAGAGGTGTGGCAGACTTCATAGAAAGCACCTCAAACGATTTATATTTAGTATTTAAATTAGGACTAAAGTTAAAGTTTTCGTTGTATATTAGTGCGACACCCCCTCCCCTTTTGAGGTGACGGGCAATATGCGCATTCGTATAGTTAGGAGGGGATGCCTCATTTATCGCAAAAAAGTCGTCTGGTTTAAGCCAGGTTTCGCTAAGACCGATGACGTTAAGGTTGTTGTCTCTAATGACCTCATTGACTAATAACGTTTTAGGAGACAAAGATCTGATGTTTAGAAAGCCCATATTATAGGTAGTGGGCTGTTTTAAGGAGTTGTTGATAAAATTATCCGTAGTAGCAATATTAATAATGTTGCGTTTATTATGCGCAGTGTACTTAAAATAATTACGACCATATCTAGGAATTGATATGACGGGAATTTTCAGATTGTCTACTTGGCGCTGCGATAAACTGAACGCATCATAATTTGCCACCTCAGTAGAACGCATGTCTATCTCTGACGTAGTCATAGACACAGTAGAAAAAACATTTTGTGAGTTGTGTATTATTCTACGAAAATTGCTATGTGTACAGAGATCGTCCAGCCTGGCGCTGGCTAGTTCTAGTTCTATATATATATACACACACATACATATATACACACATATATATCCATCAATTTTCTACCGATTTTCCCTAACGATGTCGCAGGGGGTGCTATAGCCCATCTCAGCTGCATTTGGGCAGTAGGCAGTGTACACCCTGGACAAGTCGCCAACTCATCGCAGATATATATGTATATATATATATGTATGTGTGTGTATATATATATATATATATATATGTCTGCGATGAGTTGGCGACTTGTCCAGGGTGTACACTGCCTACTGCCCAAATGCAGCTGAGATGGGCAATAGCACCCCCTGCGACATCGTTAGGGAAAATCGGTAGAAAATTGATGGATATATATATATATATATATACATATATATATGTATGTGTGTATATATGTATGTGTGTGTATATATATATATATATATATATATATATATATATATATATATACGGCGTCGCGCAGTGGAAGAGTGGCCGTGCGCAACCCGAGGGGCCCTGGTTCAAATCCCACCTAGTACCAACCTTGTCACGTCCGTTGTGTCCTGAGCAAGACACTTCACCCTTGCTCCTGATGGGTGCTGGTTGGCGCCTTGCATGGCAGCTCCCTCCATCAGTGTGTGTGAATGTGTGTGTGAATGGGTAAATGTGGAAGTAGTGTCAAAGCGCTTTGAGTACCTTGAAGGTAGAAAAGCGCTATACAAGTACAACCCATTTATCATTTATTATTTATTTATATATATATATGTATATATATATATATATATATATATATATGTACAAACCTCGTTTCCATATGAGTTGGGAAATTGTGTTAGATGTAAATATAAATGCAATACAATGATTTGCAAATCATTTTCAACCCATATTCAGTTGAATATGCAACAAAGACAACATATTTGATGTTCAAACTGATAAAAAAAAATTTTTTTTGCACATAATCATTAACTTTACAATTTGATGCCAGCAGCATGTGACAATGAAGTTGGGAAAGGTGGCAATAAATACTGATAAAGTTGAGGAATGCTCATCAAACACTTATTTGGAATATCCCACAGGTGTGCAGGCTAATGGGGAACAGTTGGGTGCCATGATTGGGTATAAAAACACCTTCCCAAAAAATGCTGAGTCTTTCATAAGAAAGGATGGGGCGAGGTACACCCCTTTGTCCACAACTGCGTGAGCAAATAGTCAAACAGATTAAGAACAACGTTTCTCAAAGTGCAATTGCAAGAAATTTAGGGATTTCAACATCTACGGTTCATAATATTTTCAGAAGGTTCAGAGAATCTGGAGAAATCACTCCACCTAAGCGGCATGGCCGGAAACCAACATTGTATGATCGTGACCTTCAATCCTTCAGACGGCACTGTATCGAAAACCGACATCAATCTCTAAAGGATATCACCACATGGGATCAGGAACACTTCATAAAACTACTGTCACTAAATACAGTTTGTCGCTACATCTGTAAGTGCAAGTTAAAGCTCTACTATGCAAAGCGAAAGCCATTTATCAAAAACATCCAGAAACGCCGCCGGCTTCTCTGGGCCCGAGATCATCTAAGATGGACTGATGCAAAGTGGAAAAGTGTCCTGTGGTCTGACGAGTCCACATTTCAAATTGTTTTTGGAAATATTCGACATCGTGTCATCCGGACTAAAGGGGAAGCGAACCATTCAGACTGTTATCGACGCAAAGTTCAAAAGCCACCATCTGTGATGGTATGGGGGTGCATTGGTGCCCAAGGCATGGGTAATTAACAGATCTGTGAAGGCACCATTAATGCTGAAAGGTAGATACAGGTTTTGGAACTACATATGCTGCCATCTAAGCGCCGTCTATTTCATGGACACCCCCGCTTATTTCAGCAAGACAATGCCAAGCCACATTTAGCATGTGTTACAACAGCGTGGCTTCGTCCAAAAAAGAGTGCGGGTACTTTCCTGGCCCGCCTGCAGTCCGGATCTGTCTCCCATCGAAAATGTGTGGCGTATTATGAAACGACTGAAGCTCTACATTAAACAAGATTGGGAAAGAATTCCACTTTTAAAGCTTCAACAATTAGTTTCCTCAGTTCCCAAACATTTATTGAATGTTGTTAAAAGAAAAGGTGATGTAACACAGTGGTGAACATGCCCTTTCCCAACTACTTTGGCACATGTTGCAGCCATGAAATTCTGAGTTTGTTATTATTTGCAAAAAAATAAAAATAAAGTATGATTTTGAACATCAAATATCTTGTCTTTGTAGCATATTTCAATTGAATATGGGTTGAAAAGGATTTGGAAATCATTGTATTCCGTTTATATTTACATCTAACACAATTTCCCAACTCATATGGAAACGGGGTTTGTATATATATATATATATATATATATATATATATATATATATATATAAAAGGAATAAGCGGTGGAAAATAGATGGATAATATATATATATACACACACACACACACACACACATATATATATAAATATACACACACATACATATATACTGTATATATATATATATATACATATATATAGTATATATATAAATATATATATATATACACACACACATACACATACATATATATACACACACATACATATATATACTGTATATATACACATATATATATATACACACATATACATATATATATACACACACACATATATATATATATATATATACATATATATATATATATATATATATATATATATGTGTGTTTTGTTTTTCTTAATACAAATACATTTAAAAAAGTTTTTTTTAAGACCATCTCCAATGATTATTACATGAATATATTACCGTACAGTAATCTATTTTTATATATCTGCCCCTTATTGCTTTTTTATTCTGCACTACTATGAGCTAATGCAACAAAATTGTGTACTGTAAAGTTTAAAAATTTGAATGAGAATAAAAAGGAAGTCTAAGTCTGAGTTATTAGGTTGAGATGTACAACATTTGCTAAAATTCTAGCATTAAAGGTTAATATGCTAATATTTGCATGCTAAAAGGGAAAAGTTAAACTACCAATGATTGTCACACACACACACACTAAGTGTAGTGAAATTTGTCCTCTGCATTTGACCCATCCCCTTAATCACCCACTGGGAAGTGAGGGAAGCAGTGGGCAGCAGCGGTGCCGCGCCCGGGAATCATTTATGGTAAAAAGTAGGAAATTAGCTTAAACATAGCATCAAAGGTTAAGTAACAAAATCCATGATTCATTAGGTTAAAAGTATGAAATGTTCTAAAATGCTAACATAAAACATAAGCGTGGTATTAGGGCTAGCCTACTTATTAGAGTGCAGCACCTAACGAAATCAATGATTATTAGGTTAATACGTACGGAATTAGCTAAAAGTCTAGCATGAAACGTTAATATGCTAACATCCATCCATCCATTTTTTGCCGCTTGTCCCTTTTGGGGTGGCGGGGCTGCTGGAGCCTATCTCAGATGCATTCGGGCGGAAGGCGGCGTACACCCTGGACAAGTCGCCACCTTATCACAAGGCCAACACAGATAGACAGACAACATTCCCACTCACATTCGACAACATTCCCACTCACATTCACCAACTTCGGCCAATTTAGTGTTGACATATGCATGCTAAAAGGGAAAGAGCCAACTGGGATGGCACCAAGTAAGAGTCAATGATTATTAGGTTAAAAAGTACGAAATTAGCTTAAACTTAACATTAAAGGTTAAGTAACAAAGTCCATGATTCATTAGGTTAAAAGTATGAAAACATACTAAAATGCTAGCATAAAACATTAGCATGGTAACAGGGGAATAGCTAACATACTAATAAAATGCCGCTATGGAAAGAATATTAATTGGGTTAAAACGTAAGAAATTTGCTAAAATTCTAGCATTAAAGGATAATATGCTAATATTTGCATTCTAAAAGGGGGAGGAGCTAGCATACTTCTGAGATTGCGCCAAGTGACGGAATCCATGATTGTTAGCTCCTGATGCTCTAATAGTGATTCTCAAATTAAACTACGGAGACTTTTGATGGCGTAGTTTTTTGAGAGAATGTGTATATTACCAGGAACAAAGTGTGAAAAAGTAAGGACACTTGTGTTGTTTACATGTTCTTCAAACTTTATTCCGATTAATTATTTATGATGATTTTATTTTATTTTTTAATAAGTATAGAATAAAATAGGCGTGTATTGTTAGTAACAAGGACATTGTGGAGGAGTGCTGGCGGACGCTGCCATGCCAGGCGCTAACCACGTCCCATCAGTAGCGGCAAGAGGTTCGGTGTCTTGCTCGTAAATTATAAAATAGCTCCAATAAATAATGAAACACATCGCTCTGTATTCTGTTCTTGATGCTGAGAAGTATTTATGAAATACAACTTTTCACATTTTAGTAGAAACATTAACTATATTTGCACAAAATATCGGAATTAATCAGAATTTTATCGGATCAGAGAGAAAATCTGTGGAATTCCACATCACTAATATTCGTATGACAACTTTAAATGTACTGCATGTGTTTCATAAAGTAAAATTTATTTAGCTGAAGTAATGAACTAAAAATCGTGGATTCCAGGAACAAAACGTTGGAGGCCGACACTCGATCTCCTGGCAGTCAGGTGATCAGGCGACGTGAAAGCGGAGTCACGTTGGAGTTATTGTAGCCTTCACCCCCACAGGTCGGTGTTAAAGCACCTTAAACGCTGGTGTAAAAGCACCCTGAACGCTGGTTTAAATGCATCTTGAAAGCTGGTGTAAAAGCACCCTGAATGCTGGTGTAAAAGCACCGTAAACACTGGTGTAAAAGGACCCTGAACGTTGGTGTAAAAGCACTCTGAACGCTGGTGTAAAAGCACCCTGAACATATATACATATATATATACATACATATATAAATACACATACATATATACATACAAATATATACGTGCATATATATATACACACACACACATATATATATATATATATATATATATATAGATACATACACTTATACATTTTATACACACACACACACATACATATATATATATATATATATATATATACTGTATATATATATATATATATATATATATATATATATTAGTGTGTGTGAATGTGAGTGTGAATATTGTCTGTCAAAGGGAATAAGCGTCAGAAAATGGATGGATATATATATATATATATATATATATATATATATATATATATATATATATATATATATAACCGATTCTGTTCATAACTTTTATGGACAGAATTTCTAGGCGCAGTCAAGGCGTTGAGGGGTTCCGGTTTGGTAACCGCAGGATTAGGTCTCTGCTTTTTGCAGATGATGTGGTCCTGATGGCTTCATCTGACCGGGATCTTCAGCTCTCGCTGGATCGGTTCGCAGCCGAGTGTGAAGGGACCGGAATGAGAATCAGCACCTCCAAGTCCGAGTCCATGGTTCTCGCCCGGAAAAGGGTGGAATGCCATCTCCGGGTTGGGGAGGAGACCCTGCCCCAAGTGGAGGAGTTCAAGTACCTAGGAGTCTTGTTCACGAGTGAGGGAAGAGTGGATCGTGAGATCGACAGGCGGATTGGTGCGGCGTCTTCAGCAATGCGGACGTTGTACCGATCCATTGTGGTGAAGAAGGAGCTGAGCCGGAAGGCAAAGCTCTCAATTTACCGGTCGATCTACGTTCCCATCCTCACCTATGGTCATGAGCTTTGGGTCATGACCGAAAGGATAAGATCACGGGTACAAGCGGCCGAAATGAGTTTCCTCCGCCGTGTGGTGGTGCTCTCCCTTAGAGATAGGGTGAGAAGCTCTGCCATCCAGGAGGAACTCAAAGTAAAGCCGCTGCTCCTTCACATCGAGAGGAGCCAGATGAGGTGGTTCGGGCATCTGGTCAGGATGCCACCCGAACGACTGGGAACGCCTCGGGACCCCCCGGGAAGAGCTAGACGAAGTGGCTGGGGAGAGGGAAGTCTGGGTTTCCCTGCTTAGGCTGTTGCCCCCGCGACCCGACCTCGGATAAGCGGAAGATGATGGAGATATATATATATATATATATATATATATATATATATATATATATATATATGTACGCTGGTGTAAAAGTATGATGAACGCTGGTGTAAAAGCACCCTAAACTCTGGTGTAAAAGCATGATGAACGCTGGTGTAAAAGCATCCTTAATGCTGGTGTTAAAGCGCCCTGAACGCCGGTGTTAAAGCATCCTGAATGCTGGTGTAAAAGCATCCTTTATGCTGGTGTTAAAGCTCCCTAAACGCCGGTGTTAAAGCATCCTGAACGCTGATGTAAAAGCATGACGAACGCTGGTGTAAAAGCATCCTGAATGCTGGTGTAAAAACATGATGAATGCTCGTGTAAAAACATGAAGAACGCTGGTGTAAAAGCACCCTGAATGCTGGTGCAAAAGCATCCTGAACGCTGGTGTAAAAGCATCCTGAACGCTGGTGTTAAAGCGCCCTGAACCCCGGTGTTAAAGCATCCTGAACGCTGGTGTAAAAGTATGACGAACGCTGGAGTAAAAGCACCCTGAACGCTAATGTAAAAGCACTATGATGTATATATGTTTATATATGTATGTATGTATATATATATATATATATGTACTGTATATATGTGTATATATATATATATTTGTATGTATATATACTGTATATGTACATATATTATATATAGACATATACATACATATATATACATACATATATATATATACAGTATATATACATACAAATATATATATATATACATACAGTACATATACATATATATACATACATACATATACACATACATATATAAACATATATACATATACACATACATATATAAACATATATACATACATATATATATATATATACATATATAAACATATATACATATACACATACATATATAAACATATATACATACATATATACATATGTATATATAGATACATATATATACATACATATAGATACATATATATACATACACATATATATATATACATACATATACAAATACACACATATATATACATACAAATATATATATATATATACATACATATACAAATACACACATATATATACATACAAATATATATATATATACAGTATATATATACACATATATATAAATATATACATTTTATACACGTATATACTGTATATATATACTATATATATATACAAATATGTACACACACAAATATATATATATACATATATATATATATATATATATATATATATATATATATATAGTATGTGAATGTGCGTGTGAATGTTGTCTGTCTGTCAAAGGGAATATATATATATATATATATATATATATATATATATATATATATATATATATATATACATATATATATATAGTGTGTGAATGTGCGTGTGAATGTTGTCTGTCCGTCAACGGGAATATATATATATATATATATATATATACATACATATATATGTACATATACATATATATATATATATACATATACATATATATATATATATATATATATATATATATATATATATATATATATATATATATATATATACGCTGGTGTAAAAGTATGATGAACGCTGGTGTAAAGGCACCCTGAACTCTGGTGTAAAAGCATCCTGAACGCTGTTGTTAAAGCGCCCTAAACGCCAGTGTTAAAGCATGACGAACGCTGGTGTAAAAGCACCCTGAACGCTAATGTAAAAACACCCTGAACGCTAATGTAAAAGCACTCTGATGTATATATGTTTATATATGTATGTATATATGTATGTATGTATATATATATATATATATATATATATGTATATGTACTGTATATATGTATATATATATATTTGTATGTATATATACTGTATATGTACATATATTAAATATATACATACTGTATATATACATGTACATACATATACAGTATATACAAATATATATATATACATACATACATTCAGTACATATACATATATACTGTACATACATACATAAACATATATACATACTGTATATATATATACATATATGTACATATATATACACATACATATATACATACACACATATATATATACATACAATTATATATATATATATATATATATATATATATATATATATGTGTATATACATATATATATAGTGTGTGAATGTTGTCTGTCTGTCAAAGGGAATATATATATATATATATATATATATATATATATATATATATATATATATATATATATATATATATATATATATATATATATATACGCTGGCGTAAAAGTATGATGAACGCTGGTGTAAAGACACCCTGAACTCTGGTGTAAAAGCATGATAAATGCTGGTGTAAAAGCATCCTTAACGCTGGTTGTAAAGCGTCCTGAACGCCGGTGATAGTGTCCTGAACGCTGGTGTAAAAGCACCCTGAACGCTGGTGTAAAAGCATGATGAACGCTGGTGTAAAAGCACCCTGAACGCCGGTGTAAAAGCATGATGAACGCTGGTGTTAAAGCACCCTGAACGCTGGTGTAAAAGCATGATGAATGCTGGTGTAAAAGCACCCAGAACGCTGGTGTGAAAGCATCCTGAACGCTGGTGTGATGTTCCTCCCATAGGAGCTACTACATCATGGGCATGATGGCCGTCACCTTCCTCAACCTCATCGGCATCCCCATGGAGATCGCTTTCCTGGATGGCCCCAGCGGGCTGGCGTGGGAAGGCTTCAACGTCTTCTCCGACACGCTCTTCCTCGTCGACGTGGCCCTCAACTTTCGCATGGGCATCATCCCAGAGGACGGCGAGGTGAGGGGCCGCCGTAATCCCCCCTCTCCCCGTGTGTAATCTAGTCCATGTACACCGAGTCTAGATTAGTGCTCCCTCAGCGCGGGAGCGGGGGAAATTGGCCGTAGCGATGAGATTTAGAAGCGAGGGATTGGCCGCGTGAGAGGAACTAAGCCGCCTTTCATCTGCTCACCTTTTGGCACATCTGTGCTCTGCAGCAGGCAGCACACCATGTTTCGCCCTTTAGCACTTTAGCATGGTACGTACCTTCACCCCTCAATCTAACTGGCCACTATATTGCACATTACATGTCACATTTTTCAGTGACAATTGAAAAACAGTAGAAAGTTATTTTCGCAATCAGGGCTGCACAGTGCGAGCATTTGAAAATAGGTTGTGTGAGTATTGAAAAAAACAAAAGTAGCACACGTGCGAATACAGATTTTACCTTTAAATAAGCGTTATTCTCGTGAAATAAATCCATCCAAATTTTATCACACTCGAGTAAAATTTTCGCTTGTCCGTATAACATGTTGGAAATGAACTTAAACCAAAACCAAATGGACAAGTGATTACCGCGGAGGTGTCAGTGATCCCTCTGTGTGCGGGTTTTTCCTTTTCCTCCGTGCACAGCGGGGAGCGGGTCTGTGTCTGAGCTCCAAGTCTTCCAACACGGAAGAACAAAGTCTTAGTTGGAGGAACTGGTCGGTAGAAGACGTTTCTTTTACCACCTTAAAACTTGACACAAACTGCACTAACGAACAACAAATCAATGACTGAAGGGACAAACTTGCCATCCAAACAATACCCCGTTTGTTGACAAGAACATACAGCCACGGAAGCACATCCATGTCTTTATTAAGCAGGGGTAACACAAACCAGTCAAAAGACTCAAAAGAGCCGCCATCAGAGAACCGGTGTTACTAGAGATAAAGCTAACAATGCCAGTTAGGTTTTTTTTTACCGTAAAATCTCCAGTCGTTTTTACAGCACATTAATGTAAATGATCAAAACAGCACAATTGAAAAACGGTAACATTTTTTATTTTAACGGGCCATTTAGTTTTTTGTGACGTCAAATCTTCGCTTGTTGTTTTCATAGTGCATTACTGCAAGTTGAGAAAACAGCACCACTGATATTTTTACGTAAAAGCTACAGTTATTGTTTTTACACTGTATTATTTATTGTAAATTGAATAATGGTACCTCTGTTATTTTTAAAATATAATTCTGATGCCTGAAATGCAAGTTTTTTTGTTTTTTTTAACCATAAAATCAATGGTCGTTGTTTTGACTGTGCATTACCGGAAATTAATACAACACTGTTATTTTTACCGTAGAATCTGATTACTTTTTTACAGTGCAGTTTTTAATCATAAACAATAAAATCAAACAACCAAATCTTATTTTTGACCAAGTATTGCGGCTTTTTTTAAATTAATTGACGTTATTAAGTTAATTAAAATCAGGCAAGCGTGTTTACACTACTAGTAATACTTGTGATTAACCTGCATTTTTTAATCGAACAACAATATTGAAAACAAATATCATGAATGCTAAAAAAATATATAGATGAAATAATAACAAAAAATGTATTTAAAAGCCATAGAAAAAGCACACAAGTTGCTTTGTCCGCTATGTGTGTTCCTTAATAGCTTTAATAAAAGGGTTTTTAAATTTGCTCGCCGGAGCTAATTTCTTGAAGGCCTGCAGCACAATTGCTAGCATTTTAATAATAGCACGCTAGCTTGTTTGCTATTTTTTCAATTATACAGCTAAGCGTCAAATATATTGTTACTTGCCAAATGATACCTGATAGCATGTTAACGTTAGCAGGATAGCTTTTTTTATATACACCTCAGTAAAATTCTGGTACTTGATACATGCTATTATTAGCATGCTATCATTTTACTCAAATTTTTCAGGTGCACAAATAGTAGTTTATTTTGGTGTTTGTTAAAGTCAGCATTTTAGCATGCTAACATTGACACGTTAGCTTTTTTTTTTAGCTAATTTAGCAGGTATATGACACGAACTCGGTGTCATATATTTCGGTATTTCACTATTGCTAACTGTAAGCAAGCTAATGTTAACATTTGAATTTGTCCTGCACATTTTAGGGGCTAGCGCATTTTAGTATTGACATACAATTTCTCCCAAAATTGCACATTGTAGTTTTTTATGTAGTTTTGTAATATGGTGTGTTCATTTTGTCTTTAAAATATGTCTAAAGCCAATAAAAAAAAAAGGTTCGAGCTGCAAATGGCCACAGGGCCACACTTTGGACACCCCTGCACCAGACTTATTATCTTTTGGTATTTGACGTTTGCATGCCAGCATTTTAAACAAACGTTTCAGGTAAACGTTTCAGGTACACTCTTCAGAGTAATATATTTTGGTATTTGTTTCTTAGCATTTTAGCTTTTATAGCTAACATTACAAGTATACACCCCGGCGTCATATATATTTTGTTATAATCAACTAATGCTAACTGTAAGCGTGTCATTGTTAGCATGTTAGCATAGTACTGTTAACTTGCTAGCTTTTATAGCTCATATTTTTGTTACCTGACCTGGTCCAGTTCAATTTTGGCTAATCAGCATTCAAATAGCTCATTTTGGGCAAATTTTTGTTACCTGACCCTATCTGGCCAGCGTGCAAACTATTTGCATCTCACAAAATTGCATCTTCTTTGAACAAATCTATATATTGTACTGGCTTTGTGGGTGGAAACTACCAAAATGTGGGAAAGGTTTGAACACCTTTGCTGTATCATATGCAAACTTATAAAAATATATGCATACTAATATTTGCACGCTAGCATTTTAAACAAAAGTTTCGGATGCACACTTCAGAGTAATATATTTTGATACTTGTTAGATAGCATTTTAATATGATAAAATTAGCATGTTAGCTTTTCAAGCTAACTTACTAGGTATACCTCTGTTTCATATATTTTGGTATTTCACCTATGCTAACTGTACGTATGTCAATGTTAGCACTGTACTGTTAGCTTGCTAGTTTTTTTTAGCTCATATTTTTGTTACCTGACCCTATCTGGTCAGCATACTGTTTGCATTTCAGTTCGATCTTGGCTATTCAGCATTCACAGGAAATGTCTCTTGAAATTGCATATGGTATTTTTTTATGTAGTTTTCTAATATGAGGGTGTGTTCAATTTGTAATTGTCATTGTTAGCATGTTAATTTTTTTAGTGTTTTATACAAAAACATTTTTTGTCACTTGATGCCATCTGGCGTCCGTGCTAACTGTTAGCATTTCAGTTCGGCTTTAGCTCTTCAGTTTTTACATGAATTTTTTTTTACCAAAATAGCATTTTTTTTTTTTTTATCCATATATTGTGTACTGGTTTTGAAGGTGAAAACTACCAAAATGTGGGGAAAATTTGGACACCTCTGCTTTATTGTATGCAAGCTTATGAAAATGTAAAAATAAATGTGCCGAGTCATGCTGCTGCTCTCCTGTGTGTCTCAGGAAGCTATTCTGGACATCAAGCAGATCCGAGTGAGCTACCTGAGGACATGGTTCATTCCCGACGTTATTGCCGCCTTCCCTATCGGCTACATACTGCTGTTTGCGGTAATATAGCACATTATTAGATTGCAGAAGTGCTTTTTTTTGTTGTGGGCCTAGAAATAAGATGACAAAGTGTAATAAGAGGACTGTGTGTGTGTGTGTGTGTGTCGGTGCGTGTGTGTGTGTGTGTGTGTGTGTGCGTGTGAGTGATAGGGCTTACACTACCACAATGACGACAACCCTTCCAAGACCACCAGGATGATGAGGATCCTCATGTTTGTGCGCATCCTCAGCCTGATCCGACTGGCACGGGTGTCCAGGCTGGTCCGCTTCTTCAATGAAGTTGAGAAAGTAAGCAGATTTTTACCTAGCATGATTTTTTTTTAAACCAACATTTTCCAATAGGCTCATTTAGTGACATGTTTTTAACTAAACTGTCAATAAAATTGAAGTACAAATGAAAATACAGCTTCATCACTTTAGTCATAATTTTTGTGCTTAAGAAACTTCTCTATTCTATGACTTCAGCTTCATACTTCTTCTGTTTGTGTGGTATTGCCATTACTGCCAGAAGTGGTGAAAAAGTGTATTACAACTGAGGACTGCTGATCTGAGAAAGAGATATTTTTTGGCGGCTTTCTAAAGGGCTAACAAACACTGGTGTTGAAAAGATATGCGATGATAGCCATAGAACAGGAAATGGACCTTATTACCAGGTTGCAGAAGAATAGCATCTCAAGAGGTTCTCTAATCAGGCAAAATGGTGAAAATGTCAAAATCATTAAAACAATAAAAGTGTGTATGATTCCTGCTGATATCGTATATCGGTATCAGCCAATACTCAAAGCGCCAATATCGTATCGGAAGTGAATAATAAATATACCACTAATAGCAGTTGATATTTATCTTCAAAATTTCAACAAATCTCAGGTCATAGGTTCTGCTGTAAAATATATCTTTCACTTAATTTTAAAATATGCTAATATTTGCATGCTAAAAGGGAAAGCGCTAACATTCTTTTTAGATATCACCAAGTCACGGAATCAATGATTATTAGATAAAAAATTACGAAATTAGTTTCAATGTAGCATAAAAGTTTAGCATGCTAACAGAAGAACAGCTAGCATACTTATAAGATGGAACCAAGAAACAAAATGGTTATTAGGTTAAAACGTACAAAATTAACTCCAAATTAAGGCATAAGACGTGATAAATATGCTAATATTTGCATGCTAAAAGGGGAAGTGTTAGCATACTTTTGAGATGGCACCAAGTAACGGGATCAATGATTATTAGATTAAAAATTACAAAATTAGTTTAAATGTAGCATAAAAGTTTAGCATGGTAACAGAAGAATAGCTAGCATATTTGTAAGATGGCACCAAGTAACAAAATCAATGGTTATTAGGTTAAAACGAACAAAATTATCTAAAAATTCAAGCATAAAACGTGATACATATGCTAATATTTGCATGCTAATAGGGGAAGCGCTAGCATACTTTTGAGATGGCACCAAGTAACGGAATTAATATTTATTAGATTAAAAATTATGAAATTAGTTTAAATGTAGCATAAAAGGTTAGCCTTCTAACAGAAGAACAGCTAGCATACTTGTAAGATGGTACCAAGTAACAAAATGAATGGTTATTATGTTAAAACGTACAAAATTAGCTGAAAATTGAAGCATAAAATGTGATAAATATGCTAATATTTACATGCTAAAAGGGGAAGTGCTAGCATACTTTTGAGATGGCACCAAGTAACGGAATCTAAGATTTTAGGTGAAAAATTAAAAAAATTATTTTATATGTAGCATAAAAGGTTAGCATGCTAACAAAAGAACAGCTAGCATGCATGTAAGATGGCACCAAGTAACAAAGTCAATGGTTATTACTGTAGGTTCAAACGTACAAAATTAGCTGAAAATTCAAGCAAAAAACGTGATAAATATGCTAATATTTGCATGCTTAAAGGCAAAGCGCTAGCATACTTGTGAAAGTGCACCAAGTAACGGAATCCATGAATATTAGGGTAAAAATGACGAAATTACAAACCTCGTTTCCATGAGTTGGGAAATTGTGTTAGATGTAAATATAAACGGACTACAATGATTTGCAAATCATTTTCAACCCATATTCAGTTGAATAGGCTACAAAGACAACATATTTGATGTTCAAACTGATAAAAAAAAAAAAATTTTTTGCAAATAATCATTAACTTTTGAATTTGATGCCATCAACATGTGACAAAGAAGTTGGGAAAGGTAGCAATAAATACTGATAAAGTTGAGGAATACTCATCAAACACTTATTTGGAACATCCCACAGGTGTGCAGGCTAATTGGGAACAGGTGGGTGCCATGATTGGGTATAAAAACACCTTCCCAAAAAATGCTGAGTCTTTCACAAGAAAGAATGCGGCGAGGTACACCCCTTTGTCCACAACTGCGTGAGCAAATAGTCAAACAGTTTAAAAAGTTTTCTCAAAGTGCAATTGCAAGAAATTTAGGGATTTCAACATCTACGGTCCATAATATCATCAAAAGGTTCAGAGAATCTGGAGAAATCACCCCACGTAAGCGGCATGGCCGGAAACCAACATTGAATGACCGTGACCTTCAATCCCTCAGACGGCACTGTATCAAAAACCGACATCAATCTCTAAAGGATATCACCACATGGGCTCAGGAAAACTTCAGAAAACCACTGTCACTAAATACAGTTGGTCCCTACATCTGTAAGTGCAAGTTTAAGCGCTACTATGCAAAGCGAAAGCCATTTGTTAACAACATCCAGAAACGCTGCTGGCTTCTCTGGGCCCGAGATCATCTAAGATGAAATGATGCGACGTGGAAAAGCGTTCTGTGGTCTGACGAGTCCACATTTAAAATTGTTTTTGGAAACATTCGACATCGTGTCATCCGGACCAAAGGGGACGCGAACCATCCAGACTGTTATCGACGCAAAGTTCAAAAGCCAGCATCTGTGATGGTATGGGGGTGCATTGGTGCCCAAGGTATGGGTAACTTTAACATCTGTGAAGGCACCATTAATGCTGAAAGGTACATACAGGTTTTGGAACAACATATGCCGCCATCTAAGCACCGTCTTTTTCATGGACGCCCCTGCTTATTTCAGCAAGACAATGCAAAGCCACATTCAGCACTTGTTACAACAGCATGGCTTTGTAAAAAAAGAGTGCGGGTACTTTCCTGGCCCGCCTGCAGTCCAGACCTGTCTCCCAATGAAAATGTGTGGCGCATTATGAAGCGTAAAATACGACAGCGGAGACCCCGGACTGTTGAATGACTGAAGCTCTACATAAAACAAGAATGGGAAAGAATTCCACCTTCAAAGCTTCAACAATTAGTCTCCTCAGTTCCCAAAAGTTTATTGAGTGTTGTTAAAAGAAAAGGTGATGTAACAGTGGTGAACATGCCCTTCCCCAACTACTTTGGCACGTGTTGCAGCCATGAAATTCTAAGTTAATTATTATTTGCAAAAAAAAATTAAGTTTATGAGTTTGAACATCAAATATGTTGTCTTTGTAGTGCATGCAACCGAATATGGGTTGAAAAGGATGTGCAAATAATTGTATTCCGTTTATATTTACATCTAACACAATTTCCCAACTCATATGGAAATGGGGTTTGTAGTTTAAATGTAGCATAAAAGGTTGGCATGTTAACAGAAGAACAGCTAGCATACTTGTAAGATGACACCAAGTAACAAAATCAATGATTAATAGGTTAAAACGTACAAAATTAGCTCAAATTTGAGCACAAAAGGGGATAGCTAGCATGCTTCTGAGCGGTGGCCAAGAAACGGAATCCATGATTACTAGGTTAACGAGTACAAAACTAGCATAAGAGGTTAGCATGCTAACATGGTGACAACTGCCATAATGTTTTGTTTTGTTGTTGTGTGTAATACATGAGAATGAAGTTTTATAGTTGTTGTTTGTCGCAGGTATCCAACGCTAACCTGGAGGTGGTGCGTCTGTTCTTCCGCGTGCTCTCGCTCTTCATGATGATCTTCCTGCTGTGCCACTGGAACGGTTGCATCCAGTACTTTGTGCCCATGCTGGAGGAGTTCCCCACCGACTGCTGGGTCCGCAAAGAAAACCTGATGGTACGACAGGTGACATTGACTCCATGGGCTCTCAAAGCAGGGACACAACATGAGGGACAGTCGGTGAAAGCTTGGCAGCGTCCAGCAAGAGAAGCTGTAGATGTCTACCGCCGCGCTTTGCTCAGTCCCTCCAGGATTGTGCGTGATTGCTGCGCCCTTAAAGGCCTACTGAAACCCACTACTACCGACCACGCAGTCTGATAGTTTATATATCAATGATGAAATATTAACATTGCAACACATGCCAATACGGCCTTTTTAGTTTACTAAATTGCAATTTTAAATTTCCCGGGAGTTTCTTCTTGAAAACGTCATATAATGATGACGAGTACGCGTGACGTCACGGACTGTTAGGAAATATGAGCGCTGCGCACACACACAGCTAAAAGTCGTCTGCTTTAACCGCATAATTACACAGTATTTTGGAGATCTATGTGACTGAATCTTTAGCAATTTGTTCAATTAATATTGGAGAAGTCAAAGTAGAAAGATGGAGTTGGGAATCTTTAGCCTTTAGCCACACAAACACACGGTGATCCCTTGTTTAAAATTCCCGGAGGTGAAACTTTACTATGGATCACAGCAGTCAAGCGAACATGGATCCCGACAGAATATCAACCAGCAGGTTTCGGTGAGAAAAATTGTGGTAAAAAGTTGCTTCTTACCGGAGATCAGCTGAGCTTGCGCCGTCCATAAAGCTGCCGTCGACTTACCTGAGACACTGGCGTCAAGGCACCCGTGGTCGCACACCTCCGACTATCAGGTACTGTTAAACTCACTAAAACACTAGCAACACAATAGAAAGATAAGGGATTTCCCAGAATTATCCTACTAAATGTGTCTAGTACCAACCTCGTCATGTCCGTTGTGTCCTGAGCAAGACACTTCACCCTTGCTCCTGATGGGTGCTGGTTAGCGCCTTGCATGGCAGCTCCCTCCATCAGTGTGTGAATGTGTGTGAATGGGTAAATGTGGAAGTAGTGTCAAAGCGCTTTGAGTACCTTTAAGGTAGAAAAGCGCTATACAAGTACAACCCATTTATTATTTATCATTTAAAAACATCTGAATCCGTCCCAATGCAGTCACGTTTTTTTTTTTTTTACTTGACTATTATTATTTTTTTTTTTTTCTAGTGCGTCGCTATCAATATCCTCTAACACGAATCTTTCATCCTCGCTCAAATTAATGTGGAAATTGTCGTTTTCTCGGTCTGAATAGCTCTTTTTGTTGGAGGCTCCCATTAAAAACAAAGCGAGGATGTGAGGAGCCCTTACACGGGTGACGTCATCATCTGCGACTTCCGGTAAAGGCAAGGCTTTTCTGTTAGCGACCAAAAGTTGCAAACTTTATCGTGGATGTTCTCTACTAAATCCTTTCACCAAAAATATGGCAATATCGCGAAATGATCAAGTATGACACATAGAATGGACCCGCTATCCCCGTTTAAATAACAAAATCTCATTTCAGTAGGCCTTTAAGTGCCTGAAATTGCGGCAGCCTTTTCAGAGAGTGGCGGCAAAAGTGACGTTTAAATTTGATTATCATTGATTCAACTTGGATTTTATGAATTTGTTACCAGGGGTGTCCTAACTTTTTTCCACTGGGCCGCACACTGAAAAATGAAAGCATTCAGAGGCCATTTAAAAAATTTTCATTTTTAAAAACATTAGGGCTCCCCTCAATTTTGATGAACATTAAGGGTCCCGGAGACCCAAAAAGGTGTCCGTGATGAAAGTGTCATACATTGTAATTAGAGATGTACGATAATGGCTTTTTTGCCGATATCCAATATTCAGATATTGTCCAACTTTTAATTACCGATACTGATATCAACAGATACCGATATATACAGTCTTGGAATTAACACATTGTTATGCCTAATTTTGTTGTGATGCCCCGCAGGATGCATTAAACGATGTAACAAGGTTTTCAAAAATAAATCAACTCAAGTTATGGAGAAAAAAAATGCCAACATGGCACTGCCATATTTATTATTGAAGTCACAAAGTGCATAATTTTTTTTTAACATGCCTCAAAACAGCAGCTTGGAATTTAGGATATGTTCTCCCTGAGAGAGCATGAGGAGGTTGAGGTGGGCGAGGTTAGGGGGAGCGGAGGCTGAGTTGGGGCGGTAAGGTTCGGTTAGTAGAGCGGCCGTGCCAGCAACTTGAGGGTTCCAGGTTCGATCCCCGCTTCCGCCATCCTAGTCACTGCCGTTGTGTCCTTGGGCTATACCAGGGGTGGGCATTACGTCGATCGCGATCGACTGGTCGATCTCGGAGGGTGTGTCAGTCGATCTCAAGCCAGGCATTAAAAAATAGACATAAAAATGAGCAATCATCAATCATACCAAGACTTCACTTTCGTCAGTTGTTTGACATTCTCGGCACCAGAGGATCTTGTGAGATGACGCTGGCTGCTGCGAGCTCATATTTAAGAAAAAAATCACTAACAGGGCGGACGCAGAGAAACACATTTTATTTCTAGAGACTTCGTACCTACTGTCAAAACTCTAAAGACCGACTGCACAGTTCCTGTCTTCACCATAAAAAACCTGTTTCATCCTGCCTGTGCTAACAAAATAAGAGTCTCAGAAAGCTAGCGTGCACAAGCTAGCAAGCTACGGAGTTTGATGCCAATGTATTTCTCCCCCGCCCTCAGCGACCGCTTTCTCACTTGCTTGCCCCACCCGCACACTCACTGACGTGACTCACCTGCTGCCAGACATTAAAGGGCCACACACATATGCTACTCTCATAACAAAGTGTTTAAAAACGAGTATGCAAGTTGGACAAATGAGATGCCAAATCCAACCACTTTCATGTGGTATTGGACAGAAAGGAGGACTTTTTTTTCCCTCTATTTGAAAATGCGGACTTTATCAGCACCACTGTCTAATTCCAATCAATGCAAGTCATCAGAATCAAATACACCAACTTATATTCTTGTCTTCATGAAAGAAAGGAATCTATGTGTGTTAAACATGCATGTATTATCATTAAACACCATTAACTTGTTAACAAAAATGTCTCTTTCATAAATAAATAAATATAAATTATAAATAGGAATGATGTAGATCTCCTCGACTTGGTCAATTGAAAAGTAGCTCACCTGCAGAAAAAGTGTGAGCGCCCCTGGGCTAGACACTTTACCCACCTGCTCCCAGTGCCATCCACACTGGTTTAAATGTAACTTAGATATTGGGTTTCACTTTGTAAAGCACTTTGAGTCACTAGAGAAAAACGCTATATAAATATAATTCACTTCACTTTAGAGTTGAGGTGGGGTGGGGGGGGGGGGTGGGGGGGGAGTTTGGGGGGTATATTGTAGCGTACCGGAAGAGTTAGTGCTGCAAGGGGTCTGTGTATTTGTTCTGTTGTGTTACGGTGAGGATGGTCTCCTGAAATGTATATGTCATGTGTTTGGTGTGGGTTCACAGTGTGGCGCATATTTGTAACAGTGTTAAAGTTGTTCATACGGCCACCCTCAGTGTGACCTGTATGGCTTTTGACCAAGTATGCTTTGCATTCACTTGTGTGTGTGAAAAGCCGTAGATATTATGTGACTAGGTCAGCAAACAAAAGCAGAGCCTTTAAGGTTTATTGGCGCTCTGTACTTCTCCCTACGTCCGTGTACAACTTCGTACAGCGGCGTTTTAAAAAGTCATGAATTTAACTTTTTGAAACAGATACCGATAATTTCCGATACTACATTTTAAAGCAATTATCGGCCGATAATATCGGCAGTCCGATATTATCGGACATCTCTAATTGTGATATATTTTTACTTTTAACACTAACATATCTATTGATCAATTTGAGAGTTATGTTTTAATTTATTTATGTTTTATGCTCTTTTCCTAAATAAAACCGATATGGCAAAAACACAAACTATGCCATATTCTCCCCAAAAACATTTTTTAAACATGGACAAAAAATTCACACTTAAGGCCTCATGTATTCAGAAGGGTCCCACTCTTAAATGTGTTAAAACAAGTCATACGTTTTTTTTTTTTACTTTCCACGCATATATCCGGAGAACTTTGTTTTTTCTGGCAAACACACACAATTTGCAATTTTCCTCCCAAAAATATTTCAAAGTGTAATATTTGATGTGAAGTAATTAGAACCTCAAATAGGTCAGTAATTCATAACAACATTGATTTTATGTCATTATTATTTTTTGAGCAATGAAAGTTTCACAAAATATTACTAAAATTATGGGGGATATAAAAGGGTCCCACTTATAAAAGTGTTAAAAATAAGTTCCATCAATATACCGGTATATTATTTTTACTTTTAACACTTAAATCTCAGGATCAACTTCAGATCTATCCTTCGATTAAGTTTTTAATTATTTTATGTTTTCTTTCTCAAATAAAACTTTTTATGGCAAACACAAAATATGCAATATTTTCCCCCAAAAAATGTCTGAGTGGAATATTTGATGTGAAGTAATTGAAGCCTTGAGTAGGTCAATAATTCCTAACATTGATTTTGATTCTTTTTTAAAGGAAAATTTACAAAAAAATCACACTAAAGATCTCAGGGATTCAAAAGAGTACCCGCTCATAAAAGTGTTAAGTTATACTTTTAAAAAAATGTTTAACTCTTAAATCCCTAAATCAACTTCAGATCTATCCGCCGATTACAGGTTTATTTTCATTTAATGTTTTTGGTTTGTTTATGTTATGCCCTTTTTGTAAAATAAAACTTAGCTTTTTTATGGCAAACACAAAATATGCAACATTGATTTTGATTGATCCAAAGACATGCACCTGGGGATAGGCTGATTGGCAACACTAAATTGGCCCTAGTGTGTGAATGTGAATGTGAATGTTGTCTGTCTATCTGTGTTGGCCCTGCGATGAGGTGGCGACTTGTCCAGGGTTTGCCACGCCTTCCGCCTGATTGTAGCTGAGATAGGCACCAGCGCCCCCCCGCGACCTCAAAGGGAATAAGCGGTAGGAAGTTGATGGATGGATGATTTTGATTGACTATTTATTAAAAAATTACTCTAAAGGTCTCAGGGATCCAAAAGGGTCCCGCTCATTAAAGGGTTAGACTGAGTCATACATTTTTTTTTAACTTTTAACTCTTAAATCTCCAAATCCACTTTTGATATATCCGTCGATTATAAGTTTTCATTCATTTAATATTTTTGTTGTTGGTGTTTAATGCTCTTTTTTGTCATTGAACATTTGTTTTTTTATAGCAAACACACAAAAAAGCAATATCTTCCCCATAAAATATTTCAAAGCAATCAGAGCCTTCAATAGTTCAATTAATCCATAACTTTTATTTTAAAGCATTATTATTCCCCCCCCCGCCCCCCCCCCCAAAAAAAAAAAAAAATATATATATATATATATATATATATATATATATATAGTGATGATAATCTCTCATCATCTGTCATTTACCAACAAAAATGAGTGGCATAGATCGCTCTCAGCAGATCACACAGGGGTAAATGTGTTGAAACATAAATTAATGTTTAAGAAAGTGTCAAACATACACAGAGAACGTCTGCACGACAATAAGGAAGCCTTTTGTGGGGTTTCCTTTTATAATGACTATTTTGTGTCTAGTTTCAAGTGTGCTATAAAACGAGTACTATATATATATTTACTTTTAATGCTTAAATCTCAACTTCAGATCCATCCGTCGATTATAGGTTTTTATTCTTTTTTTTTTAAATTGCGTTTTTAGTGCCAATTTTGCAACATTTTCTCGCTACGTTTCACCAGTTTGCTGTTTCGCTACTTTTATTAATTTAGTTTTGGGCCCCCAGGCCGCACTTTGAAAACTTTAAAGTGTTCTTTGTAACCTTAAAAAGCACAATATGTTACAAAAACTGGAAAAACAAACACTGTATTGATGTTGTACTCGTTTTATAGCACACTTGAAACTAGACACAAAATAGTCATTATAAAAGGAAACCCCACAAAAGGCTTCCTTATTGTCGTTGCAGACATTCTCTGTGTATGTTTGACACTTTTTTAAACATTAATTTATGTTTCAACACATTTACCCCTCCACGTTAACATGTGTGATCTGCTGAAAGCAATCTATGCCGCTCATTTTTGTTGGTAAATGACAGATGATGAGAGATTATCATCACACGCCAACATCTCTAACACGTAAATGCTCCCTCTTTGCTAGGTCAGCATTGCAAATGAATTTATGTTTGTAATTGTCTCACCCTATATACATAAATGTTGAATACACATATAAATACATCAAATGAGAAGTAAATGTTTATATACTGTATTTTCCAGACTATAGAGCGCACCGGTACGTATACAAGCCGCACCCACTAAATTTTCAGAAAATGTTTTTGCCCACATATTAGCCACACCGGGCAATAAGCCACAGATATATGCTGTATGTTATGAAATTAGATATTCACACAGAAATATTTAGTAATGTTTCATCACATACCTTAATTGTTTGCAAACAGTGTCTGTAACACGGCTGATCAAACAAAACAGAAGTCATCGTCATGGACCCACTAGTTGAGGAAGCTAGCTCTCTAATCAGCGTAACAGACTCAATAACTCAACGGCAACGTTTTGGTGAATTTATGAAACTGAAACAATAGAAAAAGAATGCCAACGTAAGTTAATTGTACTAACACAGACGGTTGTAAATGCTAAAGATGCCAGCTTCATTACATTTCGATAGCATGTACAAATATGCATGAAAACACTCCAACAGACATCACAAAAGGGACGGTTTCGTATGAAAGAATTGTTTTAGTTATATTGTAAAACTTCCAAATGTTGCTTGGAGTGATGAATGAAGAGTTCATAAGAGTAGAAATGCTATGGGCAATTAGAAGACAGAACAGCACTTGTACTTCCAGTTTAAAGCTTTAAACAGAATAAAATACTTGTAGGCATTCATTCTGCAGAACCTGTAGTGGGCAAACTCGTCCAAAAGATGGCATCAACTCACATGTTCAGTGTTTTTGCTTGTGTTTAATGGAAACTATTTGTTTTGTGGCCGCCAGCGAGTAAAAAGCCATGAATTAGCCGCACCGTTTTATGAGCCGCAGAGCTAAAAATGTAGGAAAATAGTAACGCCTTATAGTTCGGAAGGCTTATTGCTGTAAACAGGAACATGAAGTAGGTGTGAGCTAAAACAATGGTGTGCTTTGATTGTTAAAGAGTTGATATATCGTTTACAGGTTGCTGTTTCCCCTCCGTCCACACAAAAAAACAGACATACGTTTTGATTGGACAGCTGACGCGCAGACACTAATGTGAATGGTGTGTGCTGCATATCTCGTTGCTAAGAGAGATGAATGTGACTTTCCAGAACGCCACGGTCATCGTCAAGTACTCCTGGGGAGTCTTCCGGGCTCTTTCCCAGATGATCGCGCTGTCCTACGGCTCCATGGATGCCCCCACAAGTGAGAGCACGCCTTCCTCCGCCGCCACACGTACGATTCGCCGTCCATTCAAAAAAGCAAAACCCCGGTGACTTGTGCCGCAGATTACGTGGAGATGTGGATCGTCATGGTCAGTATGGTATCCGGCTGCCTGATGTACACAGTGCTGGTGGCCAACGCCACTGCCATGATCGCCAACACCGACCCCGCCTCCAAGGAGTACAAGAGCAAGGTGGGCACATGGACACCGTCACGTTTGTAGCCATATTATGAATGAGGTGCGTTTGAGCGCCGCGTAAACCTCGTTTCTTAAGAGCTGTGCCGGAAGATGACCTAACAGCCTGTGGACTTAACTCGCGACCAGTGGGGATCTGAGTATTTGAGTTACACTAGCATGTGAGCTATGATGCGAAGGTTATTTTTTAACAGTAACAGGCCAGGGTACCGTCGTACCGTTCCTCCCAAAGAGGAAGGATTAATCATTTTGCAGGGCAGTCCGCTGAAAATGATGGAAAGCGCCAAGTTGTTGATCAATCTGAATTTATGACTTATTGAGTCAGTGAAGAAATGCTAATAGTTTAAATTTATTCTTAAAAAAAACATAAAATAGTTTTAAAAATGTTACACAGCCTAATCAAAACGGATTAATTTCAGTAAGTTTTATTATAAAATATATATTTTTTGATTTATTATTCTCATATTGGAAGTAAATGCTGCGCATGTTGGTTTCAGTGCATAATTGAAGGTTGTGTCGTGTGTGGATACTGTATGTCTGTTGACATTTTGTGTTGGTTGAATTTTTATTTTATTAGTTTTAACCACGACTATAGAAGGTTGCTTGCATTGAGCCATAAAAATAAAATGCTGCGCATGTTTGTTTCCAGGTTGTGTTATGTGGGACTATGTCTGTTGACATTTTGAGTAGGTTGGATTTTTTTTTTTTTGCACCATGATTAGAGTAGGTTGATTGCATTGGGTCAAATAAGTAAATGCTGCGTGTGTTGGTTTTCAGTGCATAATCAACGGTTATGTTGTGTGTGAGTATGTCTGTTGACATTTTGTTTTGGTTGAATTTTTATTTTGTTATTTTGAACCATGACTATGGAAGGTTGTTTGCATTGGGCCATAAAGGGAAAGAGCTGTGCACGTTTGTTTTTAGTGCACAAATAAAGGTTTTGTTATGGGGGACTATACCTGTTGACATTTTGTCTTGGTTGGATTTTTTTTTTTTTTGCGGAGGTTGATTGCATTGGGTCATATAAGTAAATGGTGTGTGTGTTTGATTTTGGTGCATAATTAAATGTCAGAGACCTAAACTACTCATGTTGTCCATTAGACCAATTATTAAACATAGTAGTTTGAACACGCCTGAGTTACAACCTCAATAAAACGTGTTTTGCAGACTTTAAAGCTATAGATGTTGGTATTAAGAACACAAAACCTGTGGTGTGTCCTCCTCAGATGTCTCGCCTGGAGCACTACATGACGTTCATGAAACTCCCTCCAGAGCTGCAGCTCCGCATCACTAATTACTACCAGGCGCGCTACGGCGGCAAATGGTTCGACGAGCAGGAAGTCATGCACACCGTGTCGTCGGCGCTCAAAGAGGTAAAGAGCTCACCTCCTCTCCACGCCCCTGACCTTCCTTTAAAATGTCTGCTGTCACCGCCACAGCAAATCCTGACGGTGATGTGCAGCCGCCTGCTGAGGAACATGCCGCTCTTCCGCAGCCGGGACGAGAACTTCCTCAACAGCGTCATCCACGAGCTGGAGTACGAGTTGTACCAGGAGGGCGACGTAATCGTGCGGGAGGGCGCCCCGGGTGACCGCATGTTCTTCATCGACCACGGCCAAGTGCTGGAGGAGAACGACTCCTTCCGGAGGGAATTGTGCGACGGCGACTTCTTTGGAGGTGCGTTGGATTTACAAAAGTGTTCACCTACAGTGCATCTGGAAAGTAGGGCTTCACTTTTTCCACATTTTGTTATGTTACAGCCTTATTCCAAAATTAAATAAATTAATTTTGTCCTCAAAATTCTACACACAACACCCTATAATGACAATGTGAAAAGGTTTGTTTCTAAGCGTTTGCAGATTTATAAAAAATTTAAAAAACTCAAAAATCACATTTACAGCCTTAGCTCAATACTTTGTTGATGGACCTTTGGCAGCCTCTATTCCTTTTCAGTACGTTGCCACAAGCTTGGCACTCGGGACGTAACGGGAAACGGTATAATGATACAACTCTTGAACTTATTACCGTTTTATATTAAAATGATCAAAAAACCGTGAATGATAGCATTTTAAAAAATTAAGACTGGGGATACTGCTCTTTTACTGGAGAAGCAGTTATTTCGTTTAAATGCTGACATGAAAACATTCACGTCTTTAAAATTATATAAACACATTACTGTTTGAGAGACTAAACTTTTATTTGTGCACATTGAACTTTAAAGCAGTGACAGAGTGATCGCTCTATATCAAGCAGCCAAAATGCGCAAAAACACAAGTGTGAAGGGAGTGTTTTACATTTGTCCCATAATGCATTGTAATGGATTAAAATTGGTGTAATTTAAAAAAATGTATACTGCTTAGAGTTTGTTTTTATTATAGCCAAAAAGTTAGGTGGGCAGGTTGTGTTATTTGTTGAATTTTTGTGTTGGTTGAATTTTTTTGTGGCGCCATAAATTGTTTGGATTATGTCATACAGGTAAATGCTGTGATGTATTCCTTTCAATTACAATTCATGGTCAGATATTTAAATTTAAGTTGGAAACACCCCACAGGTCAGATTTCTTATTGTGTGAATGCTCAAAAGCAGGGGTCCCCAAACTTTCTGACTCAGGGGGCGCATATATATATATATATATATATATATATATATATATATATATATATATATATATACATACATATATATATATATACATATATATATATATACATATATATATATATACATATATATATATATATATATATATATATATATATATATACATATATATATATATACATATATATATATATATATATATATATATATATATATATATACATATATATATATATATACATATATATATATATATACATATATATATATATATATACATATATATATATATATATACATATATATATATATATATATATATATATATATATATATATATATATATATATATATATATATATAAATCCAGGAATTCCCTTTATTTGAAACCTTTATATATATATATATATATATTAGGGCTGGGCAATGATTAAAAATTTTAATCAAAGTTAATCGCACTATTTGTCCGATTAATCGCGATTAACTGCATTTTATACGCAAAGCCCAATAATGAATTCAAAAGTAGTGTGTAGTGCACCTTTATTGGAATATTCTCCCACATGCACAAAAGCGCCAAAACATTTGTTGTGCAAACACAATTTAAATCAGTCCTTGTTAAACAGTAGCAGTTAAATAGCATATTTTCTGAAAATCAACTCAAAAAATGTAAATACAAACATTTAAGCTTATTGCCACTGCCAGGGTATTTAAGTTATCCTGTTTGTTATGGAAAATAAATATAATCTACATACAAATCTCTGAGCCACAATCATAAAATCTGAACAGTGAATTTCTGAGGTAACAGCAGGAACATTTTTTTTATCAGGGATCTTATGTTTAAAAAACCTATATTATAGGTAGTGGGCTGTTTTAGGGAATTTTTGATCAAATTATCCGTAGTAGCAATATTAATAATGTTGTTTTTATTCTGCGTAGTGCACTTAGAATAATTATGAGCATATCTAGGAATTGATATGATGGGAATTTTCCGATTGTTTGCTTGGTGCTTTGATAAACTGAACGCATATACATGGTACTATATTGTGATGTTATGAGCCAGGGGGAAAAAGAACTACCCTACCCAGCATGCAACAGGAGTGACGAGCATGCGCGGTAGCCCGGTATAGGTTGTGTCGCCATGACGGCATCTTGTATGTTGTGATATACACGCTCTGAAAGGAAACGTTAAGAACTCAGCCAACACTCCCCGTCTGCATCATTCATAAATAGACAGACAACACACATACTCCGCTGCTTCACAGGCCACTGGATGTAGCCGGCAAAGTATTCCCATGCTAGCTAGCCGGTCTAGCAAGCACGCGTCATTCAGTCCAAAACGGCCCGATCTATCCACATTCAGAATTGTCTGGCGGTCGTAAGTGATCCCGGAGTGACCACGCTGTAAGCCAGCCATGAAATTTGCAGAATTGTCCGGTATTTTTGCCAAATGTTGCATCTTTACCAAGAGCCCCCCGAAGCTTATCCGGGCGACGCCATCTTGTTAAGAAAAGGCGTTAACAAAATAAAAGCATGTAAATAACATACGCAAATGTGCGATAAAATAATTGTCGGCGTTAATTGACTGATGAGTTAACTCGTAATTAACGCATTAATTTGCCCAACCCTAATATATATATATATATATATACATATATATATATATATACACATGTATATATATATATATATATATATATATATATATATATATATATATATATATATATATATATATATATTTGGCCAGGGGCCGGGCTATATATATATATATATATATATATATATATATATATATATATATATATATATATATATGTATATAAATATATATACATATATATAAAAATCCAGGAATTCCCTTTATTTGAAACCTTTTTTTATGGCGACGACTCCTTCCACATTTTTCTACCCACTTCAACCGTTCCGCCGTCAAAACAGTCTCTAAAGTTGTTTTTTGAACTGGAATTATTTCTCGGACGATTTTAAAAATTCCTACACCAACCATTTCAACTCAGAATCAGATCATTCAAGTATTTTAACATTTTCAAAAAAATTCTCACTTTTCATGAAATTCCCAAATGTTCAGGAAATTCCTTTTTTTTGTGCTATTTTTGTCCGTAATGTGTAATGTTTATTGCTTAAATGTACAATCAGTGAAAATGAATTTCCCCAAGGGGACCAAAAAAATTAAATCTAAATCTAAATGAATCGGACATTTTTACTAACTCCCACATTTTTCATTCGATTCAAACCGTTTCAACTCCAAAATATTCAGCCTGTTCAAAGTTCCGTGCTCTCTTTCAACAATTTAAAAACATATCCAGATTTCCAAGAATTCCCAGTTTTCAGGGAAATTTTCCACATTCAAAATGAACTGTCCATTTTTTAATCTTCCACAATTCGCACATTTTTCAACCGATTCAAACCATTTCAACATCAACACTTTCCACTCATCCAACTAAAACTTTCCTAAGTTCCAAACCAAATTCAGGTTTTCCTGAAAATTCAAACTCTTCAACATTTAAACTATTCCAACATTCAAACTACATTCCGTCAGTTTTTCAGTTCAACTTCAGCATTGGAGCATTCACACGCAATTCCTTCAGGAATTGCCTCATCTAGTTAAACTCATGACGTCTCGTGGGCCAAAAAGAAGACGCTGGCGGGCCGCACTTTGCTCGTGGGCCATAGTTACATAGTTCGAACACCACTGGCCTATACAGTCCTACTATCTTGCAAGTGAAACTGCATTACAAATTAGACTTAAATGTGATAACACAACATATTGTAACTGGAGAGCACAGTTCTCATACAGGTAATAGGATCATGTTTAAATGTTATATTAAAAAAGACAACTTATTGTCAAACAATTAACATTTACCAACACAAAAACACCAAAAATGTGGTTTCCCAAGTGCTGGGAATTGGTGCCTTATCAGTTCAAATGTGAACGGTCCTAACACGAGAAATAGCCAGGTAGCGCCATCACAGATACAAAAACATACCGGGTCGAGAGAAAAAGAAAATAAAGCACAATCCAGATTGCAAGATATTGCCGGTGAAATGTTTTTGCCCAAATCTCTCCGTTATCTGTCTGCTAAAATGGTTTCCAGTAAAAACTCCCACTAATCCTGGCTGTGATTTAAAAAAGTAACAACAGTTTTTGTACGGATTACCATGCCCGTGTTGTTGATGTTTGGGGAGGCAGATTAGGAACAATAAAGCATTACCAAAATAAAAGATTAACAGAAGTAAAGGTTGAATTTAGGGCTTTGTCATCCTTCGTCCTGAGCCTTTACCTAAAATTCCCTCATATAACAATTCCCTGGAGTTCTAAACATGTTGTGATGCCCAAATTTAGCATTGGGGACACAAAATATGAATGTGTCAGTTCTTCTGTCAAAATAAAACACTAATAGAGTAAACACACAATTTATTGGCAAGAGGGTTGCGTGTGGTACGCATGCCAGGCCACTAGTTAGCAACGTACAATCGTGCTAATTGACACAAATTCAACGATTTGGCAAGTTATGCGAGGCCTCGCAATTTTGTCCAAAATCCGCAACAACCACTCACTTTTTGGCCGAAAAAGCGTATTTTTCGGCAATGGAATGTGTCCTTGAGCGGCGCTCAAACGTGCAAATCAGCGGTCTAATCAAAACTAAATTTTTTTTTCTTGTGTACAACAATAAAGCAACTCTTTATTGATCAAACTGCACAAATGTTTTCATTCCGGGTAGCTCAGACCTCCTGATAATGTCTAAAGCGCTAAGCATTCTAGGTAACGTAATATTCAAACTTTACATTTATGTATTCATTTACATTTTTATGGCTTCTTTTGTCATTATTCTCTCACTCCGATCGCATTTTTGAGACACATAAGCATAAAAAACTCAAAAATGTTTGCAAGAGTGACTGGCCAAAAATGTGATATTTTTTGGGTCCAGACGACGAAATGTTCTAATTGACTCACGCCCAGTTGAAAATTTGAAAAAATTATTTCCTGCTACCAGTTTGACGTATCGTTACGAAAATCGCTGGAGACATCTCACATGACAGGACGCACATAAAAGTCTCAAGAAGCCGTGTCTGAAAACAAACAGGAAGTCGGCCATCTTTTCCTTCTGCCGTTTTTAGGCCAAAAACAAGGGTTGTACTTTAACGAACTCGTCCTAGGGACTTTGACCAAATGAGCCACTATTAAAATAACAGATACTAGACGGATGGGCGATGGTCAATTGCGAGGGAATTTTGCCTACGCCTTAGGATATGGGTGTGGCATGGCTCCAAACTTTGATCTGATGGCTTGCACCGGGCCGGAGCAGCAAAAGATGCCAAGGCCTTACTGAAATTGCTTAGTTTATTATTATTCTCCCAGTTTGGCCACATTTTTTGAGGTACTGAACAAGCATGAAAACTCAACAGTTTTTGCAAACGTGATATTTTTGGGGTCCCGAACTCAAAATTTTAAAATTGACTGGAGCACCCCATTGAAAATTAGAAAACATTTGCCCCTGCCACAGTTTCACTTATCCCTACGAAAATAGCTGGAGACGTCTAACATGACAGGACGCACATAAAAGTCTCTTTTGAACCCATATTTGAAAACAAACAGGAAGTCGGCCATCTTTATTTTTTTCTGCAATTTTTAGGACAAAAACAGGGGTCGTACTTTAACGAACTCGTCTTAGGGACTTTGACCAAATGAGCCGTCGTTAAAATGACAGGTACTAGACAGATGAGTGATGGTAAATTGCAAGGGAATTGTGTTTACGCCTTAGGATATGGGTGTGCCATGGATCCAAACTTTGATCTGATGGCTCGCACTAGGTCCGAGCAGCAAAAATACCAAGACCCTACTAAAAGTGCTTTGTTTATTATTTTTTTCAGAATTTGGCCAAATTTTCGATGCACTTAACAAGCACAAAAACTAAACAATTTTTGCGAGAGTCAGGTCCAGCAAAAAATTTGATAGGATTTGGTTCCTAAACACACATTTTCAAATTTGACTCTCTAGGGCCCCCTTGAAAATCTGCCACAAGATTCACATTAGGTCACGAAAATCTGTGAACACGTCTTTAATGACAGGACACACATAAAAGTCTGAAAAAACCAAATAAAAAACAAACAAACAGGAAAGCGTCCATGGTGGTTTCCTTAGGCCATTTTTAGGCTAAAAAAAAAGGTTGTACTTTAATAAACTCCTCCTTCGGACTTTGACCAATTGAAATGCGGTTAAGAGTTCAGATACTCGACAGATGGGCGATGATAAATTGCGAAGGAATTTTGCCTACGGCTTAGGATATAGGCCTATGTTCTGATGGCTCGCACTCGATGCGAAAGCCCTATTGAAATGGCTTTGTTTATTATTACTTCCATTGCATTTTTGAGGCACTTTACAAGCATGAAAACTCAACCATTTTTGAATGGGCGTCAGTCAGATCCTCCAAAATATTTAATATTTCTGGAGTCCCGTGCACATTTCAAAATTGACTCCCTGGCACCCTGTTGAAAATTTGGTTTGTATCGGCCATTTTTTTAAGACAAAAACAGGAGTTGTACTTGAACAAACTTGTCCTAGGGACTTTGACCAAATGAGTTGCGGTTAAAACGACAGATACTAGACGGATGGCAGATGATCAATTGCGGAAACATTTTTCCTACGACATAGGATGTGGGCATGGCGCCAAACTTTAATCTGATGGCTCGCCACAAAACTTTTAACATTTATAACGGCTCCTCAAATTCAGATATTGATCACAATTGATGATGATGATGATGATGATGATGACACCTTGAAATGACGGATGGGTCAGTGACTATTGGTACCCATTACTGGTGGGCGTAGTCTGGCGGCGAATATTGCTCCTCGCTATCAACCATCAAACTGTCATTACTTCACTTAGGATGATCGGGTCAGCTTTCAAACTGATAGAAGGCTGACCGGGAACTGGTCACGACTAGACATTGATTAACACCGATATCGCCTTCTTGTGGTGGAAAATTATAACAGTCATAACGTCCTTCCACATACTCCGATTTTCCTAAATTTTTTGATGGTGGGTGAGGGCTTCGGTAAGTATGCTTTGCCGCTGACTCATTCAATGCTGATTGCAGCTTTAATTTCATTTGCAATGCTGACTTAGCACAGAGGAAACATGTACATGTTAGAGATGCTGGAGTGTCGGTACTTTCTCATCGTTACTCAACCACCAACAAAAATTAGTTCACAAATGGGCTAAACACGCGGAAATAAATGTGTTGGAACATAAATGAATATTTAGGATGGGCAAACACTTTTCAAGCGTAAAACATACCCGGAGAATGTCTGCAGCTTGTGGACGACAACGAGGAAGCCTTTGGTGGTGTTTCTTTCTGTGATTATAATGAATGATTACTATTATTAGTTACAATCCGTTAAAAAACGGTACAGGAATTTGACAATGAGCTCAGAGTATGTGCTTTTACTGCCACCTAGTGTCTAATTTTAAGTGTGCGAGGCATAAAACAAGTAAAACATCAATACAGTATTTGTTTCCCGATGTTTGTTGCGATTATGTGCTTTGTGAGGTTTCAAGGAAAAGTTTAAAAATGTATCACAAATTTATAAAATAGCATAACAAATGCCTTACAATTTTTTTTTTAAAAAGCTTCTGCATATTCAGCCATTTTAGACAGCAAAAAAAGCTTATAAAATAAAAAAAAGCCCGCAAAACTCTAGAGGCACTGATTCACACCAAACACCATCCATCAATTTTCTACCGCTTATTACCTTTGGGTTTGCGGGGGGCGCTGGTGTCTATCTCAGCTACAATCGGGCAGAAGACAGCGTACACCCTGGACAAGTCGCCACCTCATCGCAGGGCCAACACATATAGACAGATAACATTCACACTCACATTCACACACTAGGGCCAATTTAGTGTTGCCATTCAACCTATCCCCAGGTGCATGTCTTTGGAAGTGGGAGGAAGCCGGAGTACCCGGAAGGGAACCCACGCAGTCACGGGGAGGACATGCAAACTCCACACAGAAAGATCCCGAGTTTGGGATTGAACCCAGGATTACTCAGGACTAGGGCTGCAACACCTAATAAATTAAATCGATTAAAATCGATTATAAAAATAGTTGGCGATTAATTTAGTCATCAATTCGTTGGATGTATGCAATGCGCATGCGCTTAGGCTGTCCCCCCCCCCCCCAAACATTTATTGATAAACTGCAACAATTACAAACAGCTGAGAAAAAACAATCAAATTAAGTACAAAAACAGTACAAAACAGCGCCAGGGCGGCGCAGAGGCTACGTCTGATGAGGTGGCAGTGAGCCAGCCAATGATGTGTCATGTGCAGCTCACGTGACCACGCAGTCTTATTTGCTTGGAAACATTGGAAAAATGACGGAAACAGTACCGATAGTTTGGCGCAGAAACATCTTGAGGTTAATGCTGCATTGGAGAAAAGTGTACGACATAAGTCGTCAAAACCGGGGGAATACTTCACTTCAAACACTGCAAAGAAGACTGTTTCCTGCAAAATGTGCAGCATCGACCTCGCGTGGCACGGAAGTACTACATCGTTTCAGGAGCGCCTGCAGCGGAAGGATGTTGGATCCATGGATGAAGAGAACTCACGGTACGTAACTTTTTCAGTCCACAGTCCATGTAAATTGATCCGTTGTGTCCGTCTTTGTGTGTTTTTAATATTTTGTTAACGAGGAGATTTTTTTCAGAAAGCGCAGCAGCAACTGTTGTGTATTATCTTTCAGGGTGTTAGGAATGTTTTGGATAGTGTGACGTCTTCATTTTCTGTGTTGTTATGAGCGGCAACAGGCATTCATAAGTTTTGCTTTTTTGTGAGTAACGTTACCGTTGTCTTTGTTGCAAAGCGGGGCTGATAATGTGTCTCCAGGACATTTGACTCCGTTTCCAGAGAGAAAACGCACGGTTACCAATTTGGAAATAAACGTAACGGACAGAAATATCTCAGGTTGGGTTCATAATGGATCAATGTAGCCGGACCCGATAAAGCTATATAAATATATTTAGATTTGAGTGACGCTTTAGTATAACTAAATGTTATGAAGGTGCTGGAATATTTCATGCTATTATTCGCCGGCAGCCTAAAATGAATCTTTTATTATTATCAATGTTACCAAGTCAGTTTTAAAGGACACGTACGTATAATCAATGTTTCCAAGTCACTTTTAGGGCGGCATAGCTCGGTTGGTAGAGCGGCCGTGCCAGCAACTTGAGGGTTGCAGGTTCGATTCCCGCTTCCGCCATCCTAGTCACTGCCGTTGTGTCCTTGGGCACACTTCACTTCACTTATTCACAACAGAAATGTGTACAATATCTGATTCAATTCTCATCTGATGAGTTACATTTCTGTGCTATTATTGGTGTATGCTGCATCTCCAATGTCCATTTATTTCATTTAGCTGTTTTTTTTAACGTGGTGGCGTATTTGTCTTTTACGTCAGAAATTATTTAAAAAATCAACTGGGTATGTATTGAGTTACATGTAAATGTTGCTACTATGTACATTCATTATATAGTTTCTCTCATTTCAGAAAGAAACAAGCCAGCATTAGCGACTTAGTACAAAAGAAGGTGTGCACACCACAGCAAACGGCTGCATTGACTGACGCTACCCTGAATATGTTGTTAACTGAAATTAGGCCACTATCAATGGTGGAGAATGAAGGTTTTAGACGAATGATTCACGTCCTCAACCCTGGCTACACTCTTTCCTCGAGCACCCATTTTACCAAACTGATGGAGAGGAAGTAAGAGCAGACATTCCAAGCAGTGCAGACTGACATAAAAGCCCCCCAGAGCAAAATTGCTCTCACTACTGATGTGTGGACAAGTGTAGCCTACCTTGGCAATACATGCCACTACATTGGAGACGAATGTAACATGAAGTCAATCTGCCTCACGGCCATCCCACTAGAGGAAAGACATTCAGCATCCAAGATTGCAGAATGGTTGGAATAGGTAATAGCCAGGTTTGAAATTCCCCTAAGCAAAACTATTGCTATTGTGCATGACAATGGTGCACTTTACTAAAAAAAAAATAAAAAATAAAAATGTTGTAACACTTGCCTTGTTTTATTTGGAAAGTCGAAAGGACGTGGTACCAGTATGCTGTTTTTCAAATAAAGTATTGGAAAGGATAGAAATGCAGTTTGTCTCTTTTATCCGATTATCAATTGATTAATCGAAGTCATAATCGACAGATTAATCGATTATCAAATTAATCGTTAGTTGCAGCCCTACTCAGGACCTTCGTATTGTGAGGCAGACGCCCCAACCCCTCTATCACCGTGCTGCCACACCAAACACCAATGCAGTTATATTGGTCCTGAGAACCAACGTTCTCTAAAGTGGACACCTCAGGTCGTTTTTTTACCTGAAATGTGCAACTGTGACCCAAGAACTAGACCACAAATAAATATCCACGGCAGAGGTCGCAAAAAAAGCATCAGAGAGCTCATTAGTCGGCCGTTTTTCTTGCCAGCACCGTCACTGCAAGCCACATAGCTAACCAGCTAACATGGCTCTCTGTCGTTTTCTGGGACGGACCACTCTAGAAGTTTAGCTTGCTGGTAGAAGCAGCGTGTGGCAAAAACGACCCCCGCTGCTGATTGGCTGGGGAAGCGTCCGCTATGACCCACTTAGGTTCCTTCCTGTTTGCCAATGAGGCAAACAGCAAAACAGAACCTGGGAAGAGATACTGGCTGGATTTGTTGCTCTACAATTGTGCTGGACTAAGCATAAAGCGCAAAGAGGAGTACATTGGAAGAAGGACATTAAAAAAAAATTGTAATATAGCCAACTATAAAAAAGTGATTTTTTTCACTCTCAGAATTTACTTTAGTAAACTAATTAATGCAATTACAGAAAAAAATTGTAAATGATTGCTGAAAAGGAAGTTACCAGGAAATTCCAATTTTCCCTTCCTCACCAATAAGTTAATTGGACGCCATGCTTGCATCAAAACTCCTCAGGTTGTTCTCTGTTGCCTCAAGCTGGTGAATATGAGTACTGCGCAAGGGCTTTTTGCTCATGCAACGAAAAATAAAAAAATGTTTTTTTGTTTTTTTTTAAATTGTACGATGCCCTAAATACTCAAAATGTTGCGCCATTTAGAAACCCAATTTTGAGCTTTCAACTATCCACCCACACTACTCTTTTGATATATCCATCCATTCATCCATCTTCCTCCGCCTATCCGAGGTCGGGTCGCGGGGGCAGCAGCCTAAGCAGGGAAGCCCAGACTTTCCTCTCCCCACCCACTTTGTCAAACTCTTCCCAAGGGATCCCAAGCCGTTCCCAGGCCAGCAGGGAGACAGTCTTCCCAACGTGTCCTGGGACTTCCCCGTGGCCTCCTACTGGTTGGACGTGCCCTAAACACCTCCCGAGGGAGGCGTTCGGGTGGCATCCTGACCAGATGCCTGAACTACCTCATCTGGCTCCTCTTGATGTGGAGTAGCAGCGGCTTTACTCTGAGCTCCTCCCGGATGCAGAGCTACTCACCCTATCTCTAAGGGAGAGCCCCGCCAGTCGGCGGAGGAAACTAATTTCGGCCGCTTGTACTCGTGATCTTGTCCTTTCGGTCATAACCCAAAGCTCATGACAATAGGTGAGGATGGGAACGTAGATCGACCGGTAAATTGAGAGCTTTGCCTTCCGGCTCAGCTCCTTCTTCACCACAACGAATCGATACAGCGTCCGCCTGTCAATCTCACTACTCTTACGAAATATCAAAAAATGTTTTCCCTTTCCCAAAATTCACAGAATTTTCTGCCCATTGACAATGAATGGGCATCATACAACCTACTACATATCTTATATTTTTCATCTGATTTGAACCGTTCCGACATCCACACACTCCACTTACCCCGGACATTTAAGCCTTTCACTTCCGCTCAGGCGTATCAGTGGCTTGCGCACACAGGGCATTCACACAATTCCCGTACATTGATGTCGTTTTATCGCCCAACCCAAAACACACACCACCGCTTTCGTATGCGCTCTATTGCAGTCAAAGTAGGTCCGCAAATATAAAGTCCCGGATTTGGTCAACTTTTATTAGCTAGTCAAACAATTAATGGAAGTAACAGAATATAAATAGAAGTTGCAGCCGTGCTGTAGTCAGCTTTAAAATTGCTGCGAGTGTAACACGCGTGACTTTTTCCCAAACAGCTGAACAATAACATAAGGCTTTATTTAAACATGAAAAATGTGTTGAGAGAGAAAGAGGAATGCAAGAGGACTACATTTGCAATGTGAGCATCTTTAAAAGTAAATACATTATCTTCTCCCGTTGGGATTTGTTTAATTCTCAGGCTTTAAGTATTTATGAGCTAAGCATCCCCCAAAAAAGCTCGCTTGTTTATTTATTTCATTTGGGATTAATTGTCAGTTGTGCTCCACATCAGTACTTGCTCATTAACGACGCTCGGCTGTGTGTGCGTGTGTGTGTTTAGAAGTGTGCGTGCTGTCCAGAGGCAAACATCTGGCCACAGTGAAGGCGCTGACCGACTGCCAGTGCTTCAGTCTGTCCTGGGACGACTTTCAGGAGGTGCTGCAGGGCTTTCCGGATGTCAGGAAGGACTTGGAGGAGATGGTGGAGCACGAATATTTGGTTGCGGGATTTTTGTGAGGAACCAGGAAGTGGACTGCACCTCAACCTCAATGTTAGCGATAACTCTCTACTATGTGACATATCTACCGTAGCTATGAGTCTTCCGATTCACCACTATTCAGCAATAATCAATAAAGATCTAATACTGCACCAACAACATATGTGCTTTCTTGGTTTGCAGTGTGTGCGTCTGTGTGTGTGTATGAGTGTATGTGTGTGTCTGGGGGCGGGGGGTTTAAGCATTTTGCAATGCAGTCTGCTGAAAGTGATGGAAAGCGCCACTCTGCAAAAGCCACTGACGCTGTGGTCAGAGTTGGAATTGCCACAAAACATAAGATATAGATATTCAACACTCTACTGTCATCTGTTGGATTAAGTAGATATTGCAACCCCCAATTTGTCACGTTTCATGTGTCAGGTAAACTGCGTCGAATGGGGCCACATGAATCCCCTCCCTATTATATTTGTGTAAATATTTGATGTACGACAGCTGGCTAGCTACAGTAGCTGACAGAGCTGTGAATATTCGGGCACCACACGATTCGATTCGATTCAATTATTGGGGGTAATGATTCGATTCAGAATCGATTCTCGATTCAAAATCAATACTTTTTAATAACATTGAGGGCCAGTTGAATGATTAACTACATTCCTCCATAAAATATATAAACAGCTTTGATACATGTTTATTTTACTTAAAAGAAAACTGGTTTGTTTAACAAAACGTTACCAAAATGTCTACTGAAATAGCTCCAAAAGAGATATTTGGGAATTTTTTGTAGTCGGTTTTAGGATTTTTTTTAAATTGATCCAGAATCATTAAAAATAAGAATCATGATTCATTCGAAAAAAAAAAAAAATTCTTACATCCCAAGTAGCCAAACACAATTTTCCTTCATTTTCAAAGTCCTGTTAGACCTTTTTTCCCCTTCTAATATTTTGTTGGTACATTACAAGTAAAACGTAAGTTTATACATTTGAGAAGCATTGGCACTGTAATATAAAACAATGTTGTATTAATTGCTGGGTAAACACAAATTAGCTTGCTAATTATATATGTATATTTAAAGATAAACAGCTACATCTCAACTCCTATTTTATCAAGGCAGAACACTCAAACAATGTAAAGAAAATCACATTGAACACCTAACAATAAGCTCTTAAAATTAAAGAATATGTGAGAAATTCTTCATAAATTGTAAGAAAATAGTGCAAAGTATAAAAATGTAAACATCGAGAAAGAACAATTTTCTGCAGGTTTAGTACCAGGACGTTACAGCTGTGCTCTAGAGAGTGAGCGCTGCTAAGGTGGTGTGGTAAAAGCGGTCTTGCCTTGCATCATTTACAGACCACATTCGTCGTACTACGGTCCCTTTGAAAAATCCATACATTTTCTACCGCTTGTCCCTCCAAACTGTAAAAAACACATTTCACGGTAAAGAAAAACAAGGATCTGAATAAAGTTTCTTCCTACTAATTTTCTTACGCTTTTTCTACCATTCAATTTGGTTTTGTTTTCTGAGGATAATATTTTGATTCGGAGTGGATTCTTGCAATACATTACTACATGCAGTGTAGTAATGTATTGAGGCTGGCTTTTGAACTTTGCGCCTATAACAATCCGGATGGTTCTTTTCCTCTTAGTTCCGGAGGAAACTTCGTCCAGAGTTTCCAAAGACAATTTGAAATGTGGACTCGTCAGACCACAGAACACTTTTCCACTTTGCATCAGTCCATCTTAGATTAGCTCAGGCCCAGCGAAGCCAGCGGCTTTTCTTGGTGTTGTTGATAAATAGCTTTCGCTTTGCATAATAGAGTTTTAACTTGCAATTACTGATGTAGCGACAAAATGTCGTTACTGACAGTGGTTTTCTGAAGTGTTCCTGAGCCCATGTGGTGATAGCCTTTACACACTGATTCCTTTTTGATGCAGTACCGCCTGAGGGATCGAAAGTCTGTAATATCATCGCTTACGTGCAGTGATTTCTCCAGATTCTCTGAACCTTTTGATGATATTACGGGCTGTAGATGGTTTAATCCCTAAATTCCTTGCAATAGCTCGTTGAGAAATGTTGTTCTTAAACTTTTCGACAATTTGCTCACGCATTTGTTCACAAAGAGGTGACCCTCGCCCCATTCTTGTTTGTGAATGACTGAGCATTTCGTGGAAGCTGCTTTTATACCCAATCATGGCCCCCACCTGTTCCCAATTAGCCTTTCACCTGTGGGATGTTCTAAATAAGGGTTTGATGAGCATTCTTCAACTTTCTTAGTATTTTTTGCCACTTGTGCCATCTTTTTTGAAACATGTTGCAGGCATCAAATTCCGAATTAGCTTATATTGACAAAAATAACGTTTTCCAGTTCGAACGTTAAGTATCTTGTCTTTGCAGCGTATTCAATTCAATATAACGTATTTCCTTGAATTGCCGCAGGGCATATAGTATGCGCCTGCCTTAAATTACTGCCGGATCAAACTCGCTTCGCAAAATAATTAGCGCATGCTTAGTATTACCGCCTGGTCAAACTCGTGACGTCACGAGTGACACTTCCCCTGTCATCATTTTCAAAATGGAGGAGGCTGATTTCAATACCAGTAATTTGGAAGGGAAGAAGATTAAGAGCTATTCAGTAGTATTCAACGTCCAAGCTTACATCACACTCAAATTTTTACTGCATGCCTTCGGTAAGTGCCGGAGTGAGAAGAGGTTTTAAAATAATTAGCGCATGCTTTCTTTTACCGCATGCCTTTGGTAAGCGCAGGAGTGAGAAGAGTTTTTAAATTAATTGGCGCCCCGGCGGCAATTCAAGGAAACACGGTAGGTTGAAAAGGATTTGCAAATCATTGTATTCTGTTTTTATTTACCATTTACACGTGTCAACTTCACTGGTTTTGTAAGTATATATATATATATATATATATATATATATATACATATATACATCGAGAGGAGCCAGATGAGGTGGTTCGGGCATCTGGTCAGGATGCCACCCGAACGCCTCCCTAGGGAGGTGTTTAGGGCACGTCCAACCAGTAGGAGGCCACGGGGAAGACCCAGGACACGTTGGGAAGACTATGTCTCCCGGCTGGCCTGGGAACGCCTCGGGATCACCCGGGAAGAGCTAGACGAAGTGGCTGGGGAGAGGGAAGTCTGGGTTTCCCTGCTTAGGCTGTTGCCCCCGCGACCCGACCTCGGATAAGCGGAAGATGATGGATGGATATATATATATACATACATATATATATACGTATATATATATATATATATACATATATAATACATATACATATATATATCTGTATATATATATATATACATATATATGTATATATATATACATATATACATATATATATATATATATATATATATATATATATATATACATACATATACATATATATGTATATATATACATATATACGTATATATATACATATATACATATATATATATATATATATATATATATATATATACATATACATACACACACACATATATATATATATATATATATATATATATATATATATATATATATTTACACACACACACACACACACACCCACACACACACACACACACACACACACACAAACAAATGCATATAGTGTCTTCAAAAGTGCAGGTTTTACTAAAATAGATACTTTTGCCAAGCCTAGAAGCAATTATTGATATTTACATTGATTCTTAAGGGAAAATCTGCTTCACTATACAAACTTTTTAGTTTACGTACCATTTTCCAAAAACAGTTATTGTAAGTTCCTTAAACCGAGGTTCCACTGTGCATTGGAGCTTCCAAAATCAAAGACTCATCCCCTGTGTGATTACTTTGGCTATATATCAAAAATATTTCCACCAATAACCCACGATAAATTTAAGTCATCTGTTCCCAGATCATGAACATGAATTAATTTGCCAGTAAAGCTCAGAAGAAATGTTGCATGAATTATTCATTCAAAGAACCATCATAACCCTCTCTATGAGACCTCCATGTTCTCCTTTTACTCCAGATGTCTTGGTCGGGAAACTGCTTTTTTAATCCTGCACATTTTTAGTACTCTATGAATACAACTTTTGTATAAAGCGCTGACATTTGGCTTTGTTTGCTTCGGCAAAGGAGGCGTCAAGGAGGTTCACCTGAGTTGAACACATGTTTAGATGACCTTTCAATGTGCATAAGAAGGATATTAGTGCACAGTATGGGGAGGGATACGCGGTAGAAAATGGATGAATGGATGGAGAGCCACTTTCTCTGCTAACATTTTGATGCCTGTAACATGTTTCAAAAAAGCTGGCGCAAGTGGCAAAAAAGACTGAGAAAGTCGAGGAATGCTCATCAAACACTAAAGGGTGATGGGCCAAATGCAGAGAAAAATGTCACTACACCTAGTGTGTGTGTGACAATCATTGGCACTTAACTTATTTGGAACATCACACAGGTGAACAGGCTAATTGGGAACAGGTGGGTGCCTTGATTGGGTATAAAAGCAGCTTCCATGAAATGCTCAGTCATTTACAAACAAGGATGGGGTGAGGGTCACCACTTTGAGAAGAAATGCCTGAGCAACTTGTAGAAAGAACAACATTTCTCAGCCAGCTATTGCAAGGAATTGACTTCATTATGGAGGAATGGATTTCATTATCTACGGTCCGAAATATCATCAAGAGGTTCAGAGAATCTGGAGAAATCACTGCAAGTAATCAGCAAAGATGAATACCAAAATTGAATGCCCGTGACCTTTGATCCCTCAGGTGGTACTGCATCAAAAAGCACCAACAGTGTGTAAAGGACATCACCACACGATTTCAGGAACACTTCAGAAAACCACTGTCAGTAACTATAGTTTGTCGCTACATTTGTATGTGCAAGTTAAAACTCTACTATGCAAAGCAAAAGCCAATTATCAACAACACCCAGAAAAGCCGCCGGCTTTGCTAGGCCCAAGCTCATCTAAGACGGGACTGTTTCATAGTGAAAAAGTGTTCTGTAGTCTGACGAGTCCACATTTCAAATTGTTTTTGGGAACTTTGGACGTCGTGTCCTCCGGACCAAAGAGGAAAAGAACCATCCGGATTGTTATAGGCGCAAAGTTCAAAAGCCAGCTTCTGTGATGGTATGGGTGTGTATTAGTCCCGAAGGCATGGCTAACTTACACATCTGTGAGGGCACCATTAATGCTGTAAGGTACATAGAGGTTTTGGAGCAACATATGTTGCCATCCAAGCAACGTTATCATGGACGCCCCTGCTTATTTCAGCAAAACCATGCCAAGCTACGTGTTAAAACAGTGGGGCTTCATAGCCCCACTGTGGCTTCAGGTCTGGACTACATGTGATCCAGACCTGTCTCCCATTGAAAATGTGTGGCGCATTATGAAGCGTCTAATACCACAACGGAGACCCTGGACTGTTGAACAACTTAAGCTGTAAATCAGGCAAGAATGGGAAAGGATTCCACCTGAAAAGCTTCAAAAATGGTCTCCTCAGTTCCCAAACGTTTACTGAGTGTTGCTAAAAGGAAAGGTGATGTAACACAGTGGTAAAAATGCCCGTGCCAACTTTTTTGCAATGTGTTGCTGCCATTAAATTCTAAGTTCAAATCAATCAATCAATCAACCAATCAAAGTTTACTTATATAACCCTTAATCACGAGTGTCTCAACGGGCTGCACAAGCCACAACGACATCCTCGGCTCAGACCCCACATCAAGACAAGAAAAAACTCAACCCAATGGCAATGGAATGACAATAAGAAACCTTGGAGGTGACCGCAGATGTGGGGACCCCCCCCTGGGCGACCGGTGCAATGGACGTCGAGTGGATCTAGCATAATAGTGTGGGAGTGTAGTCTATAGTGAAACTAACATAATAATGTGAGAGTCCAGTCCATAGTGGATCTAACAAAATAATAGTGTGAGAGTCAATTAAGTTAATATTTTGCAAAAAAATTTTTATTTTCTCAGTTCGAACATTAGGTATCTTTTCTTTGCAGTCTATTTAATTGAATATAAGTTGAAAAGGATTTGAAAATCATTGTATCCTGGGGATAGGTTGATTGGCAACACTAAAAATTGGCCCTAGTGTGTTAATGTGAGTGTGAATGTTGTCCGTCTATCTGTGTTGGGCCTGTGATGAGGTGGCGACTTGTCCAGGGTGTACACCGCCTTCCGTCCGATTGTAGCTGAGATAGGCACTAGCGCCCCCGCGACCCCAAAGGGAATAAGTGGTAGAAAATAGATGGATGGAAGTATTCTGTTTTTATTAACCATTTCCAACTTCACTGGTTTTGGGTTGTGTATATAGAACATGATATTTATGTGCAAAGTCCTGTAAATTACTCTAAAATAACCCTCGATTTCCACAGGACGGTGTCACCACTGTAGGCTTCCGCGATCTTCCGCCATCCCATTCCCACCGCCATTTTGTTGCAGCTTCGTTGGGCAGCGAAATAGCGCAGACTTCTACGAGATCTCGCAAATCATGTGATAAGGGCAGCTGGACTAAAGCGAACCCCAAAAAGTTTCTTCTGTCCTTCCAGAGGAGCAGAAGCAAACAAACTGGGTCCTGCAATTAACAACAGGTGCTGAACGGCGACACCCACCACAGTTATACCTTGATGAACAACTTAATTTTTTGTTTTGTTGTGCGTCACAACAACCAGTCCCCTTCTTTATCGGTTTCTGTATCAGCTGATATTAGACACAGGCCCCTATATAGCCGTCCGGTACATGCCTGTACATTATTCCCAAGCATGTGATTTGAACTTAATGAAAAAGACTGACAATAACCCAAGGGTCTGGGGACAGACAAACAAAGTCAAACAGTAATTAGCAAACAAAGTCAAGTAGTAATTAGCTAACAAAGTCAAAGAGTAATTGACAAACAAAGTCAAATAGTAATTAGTAAACACAAAGTTTAACACTGGTTAGCAGACAAAGTCAAACAGTAATTAACAAAGTCAAGTAGTAATTAGCAAACAAAGTCAAAAAGTAATTTGCCAACAAAGTCAATCAGTAATTAGCAAACAAAGTATAACTGCAATTAGCAAACAAAGTCAAGTAGTAATTAGCTAATAATGTCAAACAATAATTAGCAAACAAAGTCAAACAGTAATTGGCAAACAAAGTCAAACAGTGATTAGGAAACACAAAGTCTAACACTCATTAGCAGACAAAGTCAAACAGTAATTAACAAAGTCAAGTAGTAAATAGCTAACAAAGTCAAACAGTAATTTGCCAATAAAGTCAATCAGTAATTAGCAAACCAAGTCAAGTAGTAATTAGCTAACAAAGTCAAGCAGCAATTAGCTAACAAAGTCAAGTAATAATTAGCTAACAATGTCAAACAATAATTAGCAAACAATGTCAAACATTAATTAGCAAACAAAGTCAAACAATAATTAGCAAACAAAGTCAGACAGTAATTAGGAAACAGAAAATCTAACACTCATTAGCAAATAAAGTCAAAAAGTAATTAACAAAGTCAAGTAGTAATTAGCAAACACAGTAATTAGCAAACAAAGTCAAACAGTAATTTGCCAACAAAGTCAATCAGTAAATAGCAAAAAAATTCAAACAGCAATTAGCAAACAAGGTCAAGTAGTAATTAGCTAACAAAGTCAAGAAGTAGTTAGCTAACAATGTCAAACAGTAATTAGCAAACAAAGTCAATCAGTAATTAGCTAATAAAGTCAAACAGTAATTAGCAAAGTGAAACAGCAATTACTAAACATAGACACAGTCAAACAATAATTAGCAGATAAAGTCAAACAATAATTAGCAAACAAAGTCAAACAGTTAAAATTATTAACTTAAAAATCAGATATGTAGCTTTATCATTTTTAATAGAAAACAGTAGTTTATACCGTTGCGGCTATAAACCGGAATGGATTATCAAAAAACGTCCTCATTACGGAAAAACCGTAGTTGTTTGCGAGAATGACAAAGACACGGATCAAGAATTTAAATTCCTACTGAAACCCACTACTATCGACCACGCAGTCTGATAATTTATGAATCAATGATGAAATATTAACATTGCAGCACATGCCAATACGGCCTTTTTAGTTTACTAAATTGCAATTTGAAATTTCCCGCAAAGTGTCGTATTGAAAATGTTGCGGTATGATGGCTCGTATAATGACGCGTGCGTTTGACGTCTCGGGTTGTAGCGGACATTATTTTCCAACCCGATCCAAGCTATAAGTAGTCTGCTTTAATCGCATAATTAAACAGTATTCTGGACATCTGTGTTGCTGAATATTTTACAATTTGTTCAATTAATAATGGAGAAGTCAAAGTAGAAAGATGGAGGTGGGAAGTAATGGATGTCCGCTAACTTTTTGCAACTTAATGCCAAAAAAACGGAAATGCTGATTATCGGTCCTGCTAGACACCGACCTCTATTTAATAATACAACTTTAACATTTGACAACCAAATAATAAAACAAGGTGACTCTGTAAAAAATCTGGGTATTATCTTCGACCCAACTCTCTCCTTTGAGGCACACATTAAAAGCGTTACTAAAACGGCCTTCTTTCATCTCCGTAATATCGCTAAAATTCGCTCCATTTTGTCCACTAAAGACGCCGAGATCATTATCCATGCGTTTGTTACGTCTCGTCTCGATTACTGTAACGTATTATTTTCGGGTCTCCCAATGTCTAGCATTAAAAGATTACAGTTGGTACAAAATGCGGCTGCTAGACTTTTGACAAGAACAAGAAAGTTTGATCATATTACGCCTGTACTGGCTCACCTGCACTGGCTTCCTGTGCACTTAAGATGTGACTTTAAGGTTTTACTACTTACGTATAAAATACTACACGGTCTAGCTCCAGCCTATCTTGCCGATTGTATTGTACCGTATGTCCCGGCAAGAAATCTGCGTTCAAAAGACTCCGGCTTATTAGTGATTCCTAGAGCTCAAAAAAAGTCTGCGGGCTATAGAGCGTTTTCCGTTCGGGCTCCAGTACTCTGGAATGCCCTCCCGGTAACAGTTCGAGATGCTACCTCAGTAGAAGCATTTAAGTCTCATCTTAAAACTCATCTGTATACTCTAGCCTTTAAATAGACCTCCTTTTTAGACCAGTTGATCTGCCGCTTCTTTTCTTTCTCCTATGTCCCCCCCTCCCTTGTGGAGGGGGTCCGGTCCGATGACCATGGATGAAGTACTGGCTGTCCAGAGTCGAGACCCAGGATGGACCGCTCGTCGGGACCCAGGATGGACCGCTCGCCTGTATCGGTTGGGGACATCTCTACGCTGCTGATCCGCTCGAGATGGTTTCCTGTGGACGGGACTCTCGCTGCTGTCTTGGAGCCACTGTGGATTGAACTTTCGCAGTATCATGTTGGACCCGCTCGACATCCATTGCTTTCGGTCCCCTAGAGGGGGGGGGTTGCCCACATCTGAGGTCCTCTCCAAGGTTTCTCATAGTCAGCATTGTCGCTGGCGTCCCACTGAATGTGAATTCTCCCTGCCCACTGGGTGTGAGTTTTCCTTGCCCTTTTGTGGGTTCTTCCGAGGATGTTGTAGTCGTAATGATTTGTGCAGTCCTTTGAGACATTTGTGATTTGGGGCTATATAAATAAACATTGATTGATTGATTGATTGGAAGCTTTTAGCCATTAGCCACACAAACACAGTCGGTGTTTCCTTGTTTAAAATTCCCGAAGATGAAGCTTTACTATGGATCAGAGCGTTTACTATGGATCAGAGCGGTCTAGCGAACATGGATCCCGACCAAATGTCAACCGGCAGTTTTCAGTGAGAATATTGTGATAATAAGTCAGCTCTTAACGGAGACATCAGCGGAGCTTCCGTCTTGCTGCAGCTGCATGACTTCCCTCAGAGACTCTGGCGTCAACACACCCGTGGGCACACCCCTCCGCTTTCCAGGTACTTTATAATCTCACTAAAAGACTAGTAACACAATAGGCAAATAAGGGATTTTCCAGAATTATCCTAGTAAATGTGCCTACAATATCTGAATCGCTCTCACTGTCCTCGCCTTTTTTTTTTTCCACTCTAGTCCTTCACTCTCACTATCCTCATCCACGAATCGTTCATCCTCGCTCAAATTAATGGGGAAATTGTCGCTTTCTCGGTCCGAATCGCTCTAGCTGCTGGTGGCTATGATTGTAAACAATGTGAGGATGTGAGGAGCTCTACAACCAGTGACGTCACGCGCACATTGTCTGCTACTTCCGGTAAAGGCAAGGCTTTTTTATTAGCAACCAAAAGTTGCGATCTTCATCGTCGATGTTCTCTACTAAATCCTTTCAGCAAAAATATGGCAATATCGCGAAATGATCAAGTATGACACATAGAATGGACCTGCTATCCCCGTTTAAATAAGAAAATCTCATTTCAGTAGGCCTTTAACAAACATTGTAGGTCGGAAAAAACGAAGAATAACTGAAAATATTTTATAATATTTTTACAGAAATAAGACGGATTTCTGATTATAAACGGAAAAATTTCATGCATGTATTCTTTAATGTTGGACTTCCTCAATCGTTTGTGTCAACAAGATGTAATTAAGTCTGCAAAACCTTTGACAAGTTGACTTCACGTCCGTCTGCCACACATTAAGACATTTCAAATTGTAAATTGAAGGCGGAGTCTTTTATTTTGAAAGTAAACCAAATACTTTATTTTATGTTTGTGCATCACTTTCTGTCAGACACTGGCATGTTTTAGCCAAATTAAATTGATTTGTTTCGGCGTACGGTGACGTTCTGCGCGGAACATTGACTTGAATAAAAACGAGAATGTTCCGCAGCCGTTTCGCAATCAGTGGAAATCCAGGGTAATTATTAGATACAAGTCAAAAAAGTTAGTCTCAGCCAATTCCTCAATGTCCATTTACCTGGATTAATTCTGTTTTATCTGTTTGAAGGGATGGTAGTATTCAAACCAGATGAAGCGGTCGCTGACGTCACACCCTCCACGTGTGTGTGAGCATGACTTCTACTGTGCTGATCCCAATTCTGGCTCGCCATCTTCAATTTGCAGTCACATAAACAAACAAAAACAACCCGCATAGAGCAGTATTTGATATATTTTTGTGTCAATATTCTCTATGCATTTGAAATACCGACTTAAAGTAGTTTGTCGTTATTGTCCTGGTAACAGTTCGAGATGCTATCTCAGTAGAAGCATTTAAGTCTCATCTTAAAACTCATTTGTATACTCTAGCCTTTATATAGACATCTTTTTTTAGACCAATTGATCTGCCGTTTTTTTTTTTCTTTTTCTCCTATGTCCCCCTCGCCCTTGTGGAGGGGGTACGAAAGTACTAGCTGTCCAGAGTCGGGACCCAGGATTTACCGCTCGTCCAGAGTCGGGACCCAGGATGGATCGCTTGCCAGCGTATCGGTTGGGGACATCTCTGCTGATCCGCCTCCGCTTGGGATGGTTTCCTGCTGGGTCCACTTTGGACGGGACTCTCGCTACTATAATGGATCCACTTTGGACTGACTCTCACGGTTATGTTAGATCCACTATGGATTGGACTCTCAGAATATCATGTTAGATCCGCTCGACATCCATTGCACTCGGTCCCCTGGGGGGTTGCCCACATATGCGGTCCTCTCCAAGGTTTCTCAGAGACAGTGTCACAGACGTCCCACTGGGGTGAGTTTTTCCTTGCCCTTATGTGAGCCCTACCGAGGATGTCGTTTGTGCAGCCCTTTGAGACACTTGTGATTTAGGGCTATATAAATAAAAATTGATTGATTTCTCCATCATACGACATGAATTGACAAGAGTAAAAACAACCACCTATACATAAATATGGAAATACAAAAATGGCTTCCTTTAGTTCTTTGTACAGCAAATTCTTCAACATAACAATGGTTAGTTTAGCACTGAAATGCTGATATATAATAGCTGTATGTAAAGACATATTACATTCACTACACCTCCAATTTGTTTTATTCACACAACCGAGCATTCCTGTCATTTTTAAAAGAGTAAACAATTATCCACTTAGCTGGGATTAGCATGCTAGGCTAACAAGCTAATTACATTTGACTCACCGGCGTTTCACTCGACAAAAGCACACGACCAACAGACGTGACGTTCAGTAAGGCAGTCTTTCGTTGAGGTGGGAAGCCTTAAAGACTAAGCACTTGAACCAAAGTGAAGTTTCCAAAACATTTTGCACATTAATTGGCCCTAGAAAAACGCCTGCTTTGTGTCAACTTGCAATAGAAGTGAATGGACACGGCAACAGTGTATGCGTGCGCACCCTGCTGTTGGAAATGAGAATTACATGCAGGTTGTGCAACTTCAAATGATGCGTTGCAGTTTAATCTTCTGATAATATTAGTAAAACTAATGTGTTACACTTGTAATCCAAACAGTCAGCTGGTAATTACAATGTATATCTAAATCCAAACAGTCAGCTGGTACAAGAATGTATTCATGTGTGTACAGTTAATTCTTGTAGTGTCTTGAGACAGTGAATCGTGGAAATAATTTATAAAGCACTTTTTGTACATAAAATAAATGTAACACAAAAAGTGAAGTTTAATTTTATATTTTCCAGCAAAAAAACATTTATTGCAGGATTCAGCAAGGAAGATATAATACTGCAAAAACAAGACAGTACTTGTCAAATATATGATAAAATGTTTCTGTTACAACTAATTAGCCCTGAAAAGGACAACATGTTTGGTAGGAAGAGTTCCAAATGGTCATTGTGTTTTAATAGTAGTAATACAGCAAAAATGTAATTAGCAAACAATGTCAATTATTAACACAGCCAACATGTAATTAGCAAACTAAGTCAGTCATTTAACACTGGCAACATGTAATTAGCAAATTAAGTCAGTTTTTAACACTGCTAAAATGTATAATTAGCAATTAGCAAAAAAGTCAACAGGAATTAGAAAAACAAAGTCAAATCTTACAGCAAACAAAGGAAAACAGCAAATAGCAAAGTAAAACAGTAATTAGACAACTGAATCAAACAGTAATTCGCAAAAATAATCAACGTCATCGCAAATCACAAGTAGCACGAAGTCAAACAGTAATTAGCCAACAACGCCAAACAGTAATTAGCAAACAATGTCAAACAGTAATTAGCAAACAACGTCAAGTAGTATATTTAGTTAACAAATCAAGTACATTCTCAAACAATGTCAAACAGTAATTAGCAAGCACAGTCAAACAGTAATTTGCAAACAAAGTCAAGTAGTAACAAGCTAACAAAGCCATTAGCAAAGTCACAGTATTAGCAAACACAGACCAAGTAAAAACAGTAATTTTAGACAGTCAAACCGTTATCAGCAATACAAAGTCAAACAGTAATTCACAAACCGAGTCAAACAGTAATTACCAAACAAAGTTAAACAGTAATTAGCAAACACTGTCCAACAGTAATTAGCTTAACATCCATCATTTTCTACCTTCCGCCTGAATAATTAGCTAACAAAGTAGTAATTAGCAAAGAAAGTCAAGTAGTATTTAGCAAACAATGTCATTAGCAAACAAAGTCAAACAGTATTCAGTAAACAATGTTAGGTAGTAATTAGCTAACAATGTCAAATAGTAAATAGTAAAACAAAATCAAACAGTAATTAGCAAACAAAGTCAAACAGTAATTAGCAGATAAAGAGTCAAAAAGTTATTACCAAAAGTCAGTTATTAGCAAAACAAGTCAAACTGTTTATTAGCAAACAGTCAAGTAGTAATTAGCGAACAAAGTCAAACAGTAATTAGTATACACAATCAAACTAACTACAAAACAAAATTAAACTGTAATTAGCAAAAAGTCAAGTAGTAATTAGCAAACAATGTCAAACAGTAATTAAAAACAACGTCAAGTAGTATTTAGCAAACAAAATAAAGTCATTCATTCACAAACAATGTCAAACAGTAATTAGCAAACAAAGTCAAGTAGTAATAAGCTAACAAAGCTATTAGCAAAGTCACAGTATTAGCAAACACAGACCAAGTAAAAACAGTATTTTTGGACACACCGTTATTAGCAATAAAAAGTCAAACAGTAATTCACAAACGGAGTCAAACAGTAATTACCAAACAAAGTCAAACAGTAATTAGCAAACAGTCAAACAGTAATTAGCCAACATCCATCATTTTTTACCTTCAGCCTGAATGATTAGCCAACAAAGTCAAACAGTGATTAGCAAGCAGAGTCAAACAGTATTCCGTAAACAATGTCAAGTAGTAATTAACAAACAATGTCAAATAGTAATTAGCAAACAAGAGTCAAACAGTAATCACCAAAAAAGTAAGTTATTAGCAAAACAAGTCAAACTGTAATTAGCAAACAGCAAACAAAGTCACAGTATTTAGTAAACAAAATCAAACTACTTACAAAACAAAATTAAACTGTAATTAGCAAACAGTCAAGTAGTAATTAGCAAAAAAAAGTCAAACAGTAATTAGCAAACAAAGTCAAACAGTAATAAGCAAGCAAAATCAAGTACTAATTAGCTAACAAAGTCAAGTAGTAATAAGAAAACAAAGTCAAACAGTAATTAGCAAATAGCAAAGTCAAACAGTAATTAGCAAGCAAAGTCAAACAGTAATTAGCAGCTAATAATGTAAAATAGCAATTAGCAAGCAAAGTCAAACAGTAACTTGCAAACAAAGTCAAACAGTAATTAGCAACAAAGTCAAGTAGTAATTAGCTAAGAAAGTCAAACAATAATTAGCAAAGTAAAAAAGCAATTAGCAAACACAGACAAAGTCAAACAGTAATTAACAAAGTCAAACAGTAATTAACAAAGTCAAACAGTAATTAACAAAGTCAAAAAACAATTAACAAAGTCCGGTAGTAATTAGCAGTCACACAGTTATTAGCAAAAAAGTCAAAACGGAATTAGCAAACAAAGTAGTAATTAGAAAACAAAGTCAAGTAGTAATTAGAAAACAAAGTCAAACCTTAATTAGCAAACAAAGTAGTAATTAACAAAGTCAATTAGCAAACAAAGTTTAGTAATTAGTCACAGTAATTAGCAAAGTCTAGTAATTAGCAACCAAATTCAAACTGTAATAGCAAACAAACCAAGTTGTAAATAGCAATGAAAGCAAAACTAATTAGCACATTCAAACGGTAATGAACAGTATTTGACATGTAATTAGGACAGACAGCTTGCCGTCCTTCACTCGCTACATGCCCTCCTCCCATTTTTTTGCATCATACCTTGTTCTTATTGAACAAACTTGTAACAATCACTAATAAAGTCAAGGAAGGGGATGTGAGTGCAGAGCAGAAAAGCAACTCAGCAGGGGTCCAACAGGGCTGCTCTCGCTGACAGCGGCCACTTGCAGGTTTTTTTATTTTATTTTCCAAGATGGCACCGCTGTGGTGGCTGCTGGCAGCAGGAGTTATGTTCTTGAGACTTCCTCTTGTTTTCGTGTGTTTTTTGCCTTTTAATTGGGGCTCTTTCTGGACTGTGCAACAACTTTTGGATCTGCCTCGGGGGAGCCATTTGTCCTTGGTCTTGTTTGCACAGGAGCGGACGAAAGAGACGGACCTGCGGCCCAAGCACTGATGGATGAGCTTCATGGAGTCCTGAATAGATAAGCATGTATGCGGACCGGACATTTGTTGGGTCTGTTCCTATCTCTGGCCATGTTGTTGTTTGTCATTGTTTACTTTTGTACCAATCTGTAGAAATGGCACAGCTGGTTGCATTAACTCAGTGTATTTTTAATGTCATTTGTGTTCTTAAATATTTTCATCTTGTCTTGTGTTTTTACCTCTGTTGGTCCACCCTATCCAGTCCAGCCTGTAGGATACATGGAAGATAGGTCATCCCTCCAATATCCATCCGATACTGCCCTTAAATCGATATTACTGATATGAGGATCAATGCACGCACCTGTTGTTTACATGCGCTTGATGAGAAAGACGCTGAAGGTGGTGCGTATACAAGTGGTGAGGATGGTGTGACCATTCTCCAAGAAAACCCGAAGGTCGTCTCCCACCTCCATTTCCACCACAATGCTGTTGGTAATCCTGCTGTTACCGTTATTGTCGTCAAACACACATATCAGCTTGTCATGGTTGTTCTTCGTCACCCATGCCCCCATATTATAATTATAACATTTTCCACAGGTGAAGGTGACAAAGTAGAGGCCCTTGATGGGGACTTTGAAAATGCCTGCAGGAGGACCATCATGCAATTTGTTAGTAGAATGTCAAGAAATGCTGTGAAGTGACATCATACCTGTGCTGTCATCATAGCCACCACCCACGTTGATCACCATCTTATTGTAGACCAGTATTTGATCCCCATTGCTGGCCTTAGTGGTACCAGCTCTTCCTTCCAGCCCCGCTGAGAACACCACCACGGCGTTGGCTGTGGGGTGACACATGTAGTTTCAGGACATAGGTCAACTTTATTCTTCTTCACTTACCTTCTTCTGCTGCGTTCTTGTCCAGACGTTCCTCCAGAGTCTTCACCATTTCGACAAGTGGCGTGAGAAAATGATCAGGATCTAATACTTTGACCAAGTTCTCCATTTCCAATTTGTTGTGTGCAGCTTCTGCAATCTGATTGGCCAAACATTCTTGCAGACTCTTCATCTTGTCCAAACGTTCTTCTTCCAGGGTCTTCATTTTGTCCTGACGTTCCTCTTCTAGGGTTTTCATCTTGTCCAGACGTTCTTCTAGACTCTTTACCATGTCGACAAGTGACGTAAGAAAATGATCAGGATCTAAAACTTCAACCAAGTTTAAAAATGTGTTTACCTCCATTCCCTTTTTGTTGTGTGCAGCTTCTGCAATCTGATTGGCCAAACAGTCTTCCAGGTTCTTCATCTTGTCTTGGCGTTCTTCAAGGGTTTTCATCATTTCCAGACATTTTTCCAGAGTCTTCACCATGTCGACAAATGACATGAGTGTTTTACAAAAGGAGATCAGGGCCTAAGACTTTATATAATGTTTTTACCTCAATTTCCTTTTTGTTTTTTGCACTTTCTGCAATCTGATTGTCGAGACGGTCTTCCAGAGTTTTAATCTTCTCTAGATGTTCTTTTTCCAGAGTCTTCATCGTGTCCAGACGTTCTTTTTCCAGAGTCTCCATCGTGTCCAGACGTTCTTCCAGATTCTTCATTTTTTCCAGATGTTCTTCCAGAGTCTTAATTTTGTCCAGGCGGTCTTCCAGAGTCTTAATTTTGTCCAGGCGGTCTTCTTCCAGAGTCTTCATTTTGTCCAGCCGTTCATCTTCAAGAGTTTTGTCCAGACGTTCTTTCAGAGTCTTTGTCGACAAATTATGTGAGTTTTGAAGAAATCAGGATCTCTAACTCAGAATTTTTTTTTTACCTCAATTTCCTTTTTGTTGTTTGCAGCTTCTGCAATCTGATTGTCTAGACGTCCTTCCAGAGTCTTTATCTTGTCCAGACGTTCGTCCTCCAGAGTTTTAATCGTGTCGAGACGTTCTTTTTCCAAGGTTTTCAATGTGTCCAGATGGTTTTCCAGAGTCTTCACCATGCCGACAAATGACATGAGTTTTAAGAGAAAACAATTATGGTCGAAGGTAATCAAGTGTAAAAAAATGTTTTTACCTCAATTTCCTTTTTGTTTTTTGCAGTTTCTGCAATCTGGTTGTCCAGACGGCCTTCCAGAGTCTTCATGTCGACAAATTACGTGGGTTTTTGAAAGAGAAAGAGGTCAGGGTCTAGCCCTACAACCAAGTGTATACTTTTGTTTTTTTTACCCTAATTTCCTTTTTGTTGTTTGCAGCTTCTGCAATTTGATTGTCCAGGCAGTCTTTCAGGGACTTCATCTTGTGCAAATGCTCTTTTTCCTGGGACTTCATCATATCCACAAGTGATCTGAGTGACTATACAACAAAAAATCAGGGTGTAAGTCTTTAACCAAGTGTAAAAATGTGTTTTTTACCTCAATTTCCTTCATGTTGTCTGTAGCCAGTCTATGCTGTAGGAGAAAAAGTTGTGTCAACTTGACCCAGTGTTCAACATTTATGTATACAAATGAGGTGGGAAAGAGTAGTTTTACATAAAAAGAGAGTAGTTTTACGTAATAAGAAGGTAAGTATATCTGCATCCAAGACGGGATGATGCTGCCATCCGACATTATAGTGAAGATGATTCTAACAATGTGGATCATGATGAGGAAGGTAATGATGGAGATGGTTCCAACGATGAAGGGCGAGTGGGTGGAGGTCATATCGACTAAATTATTGAGCTCCATGGTTCAACCTCTTCTGTGATCTGGCCTGAAAATTAAAAACATACTCAATAAAACCATAAGCAAATGAGAAACTCTCCGTAAGAACAGTAACAAACAAAAAAGCTCCTCGTCATTGCTGTGTAACTTACCAGAATTATAAATATAAAAGCATGTTATTTGACCAGGGGTCTGGTTCTTTAGAGGTGTTTAGGGGCCCGTTGAAAGTAAGGGTGTCTCAATACAACTTTTCAGCTACCAATGCCCCACCGATATTGTAGCCTTTAGCACTAACAGACACCGATATCAATCTGATGTGGGTTTAGATCAAGCACAACACAACATCAAGACATCAGCACAAATCATTATTTGTATGATTTATTTTGTGGTCAGGGTCTGTGCAGGTTTTAACAAGTCAAATTAAAGGCTTTTTACGAATAATTAATACACTCTTTAAATAAATATAACTTCCATCCAACCTTCCATCCATCTACTTCCGCTTATCTAAAATTGGGTCGCGGGGCAGCAGCTTAAGCAGAGATGCGCAGACTTCCCTCTCTATCTGCAAAAGTACTTCATCCAGCTCTTCCCGTGGGATCCCGAGGTGTTGCCAGGCCAGCTGGGTCTTTCCAGTCTTTCCACCGTGTCCTGGGTCTTCTCCGTGGTCTCCTACCAGTTGGATGCGCCCTAAACACCTCCCCACTCGCCAGCCCAATAAGAACGGGTACTGTGAACTGCTATTTGGTTCCAGTTTGGTGTTCAGGAACGGTCCCCCGGGTTAAACACCAACGTGCAGGCTCTGACAAACGGGGTAACATAGATTGCAACCCCAACCCGTCACCTCTCACTGCTGGCAATGCTAGAGTGGAAGAGAGACCAGCCCCTCTCGAGGGCACTAGTTCTAGAGCCTTTTCTGTGTGTCGAAATGAGACAGACTAAATCCATCCGAATCTTCTCCACCTCACGCATCAGCTCAAGCTCCTTCCCTTCCAGCAAGGTGACGTTCCACATCCCAAGAGCTAGTTTCTGTAGCCGAGGATTGGACCGCCCCCCAGCTCTCAGAGCATCCGACTTCTGTGGCCCCTCCTATGGGTGGGTGAGCCCATTGGAGGAGGGACCCATGTTGCCTCTTCGGGCTGTGCCGGCCGGGCTCCATGGGGGAAGGTTGTCACCATCAAGCCCCACCTCCAGGCCTTGCTCCAGAGGTGTGCCCAAGTGACATGATTCAGGGCGAGGGAAACCTTGGTCCTCGATTTTTTTTGTATTCATATATGTCTTTGCGCAGCTCTCTGTCTGCTCCCTCAACCAGGTTAGTAACAGCTCAGGCAGGAAATTAAATTAACTTAAAAAAAATAATATATTTTGTAAAATAAGTCAATATTATCATTCAACTTGGTAGCTTTGTCAGATGGTGAAAGTTAGGTGTCATCTGGTGTACTGATGACAGGTTCAAGTCCAGTGACAGATGAGAAGTCCGATCCACTGATGTGTGACAGGTCTAAGGTCAGTGATGTGTGTATGGTGATAGGTGGAACTGAAGTGGATCTAGGAACTGGGTGAAATCCGTGACAGATGGCGTGTTTGTGACATTTGCACACGTGTCGCGGCACATCCTCAATGACATCATTACACTCACCAACCAGAGGACTCAGAAGCACTTCAAAGCCGAGAGACTCGTCGTTCCAAGATCTCGTTTCTAACCCAAAATATGAAAAAATGTACTACTTCTCTCAAACAAAACCTGAAACCTCCCTCTCCTAGGACCTGTTTTGTCATAGGAGGCCCTACCTGTGGACATAGGTCCTAAGACCATTGAGACATGCAAACTCTTCCACCACCAAAAGCTCAGGGAGATTAACTTAAACAATTGAATATATTTTGTAAAATAATTCAATATTATCATTGAGCTTGGGAGCTTTGTCAGATGGTGAAAGTTAGAGGGTGGCAGGTGTGCTCACTTGGTGTACCAACAACCGAGTCCGGTGACGGATGACAGGTTCAAGTCCAGTGACGGATGACAGGTCTGTGTCCAGTGACGGATGAGGAGACCGATCCTCCAGTGATGGGTGACAGGTCTATATTCAGTGATGTGTGTGTATGGTGATAGGTAGAACTGAACTGGATTTAGGACCTGGGGTAAATCAGTGACGGACGCTGTGTTTGTGACATTTGCAGAGTGTCGCGGCACGTCCTCTATGACATCATAACACCCCCCAAAGGACTCAGACGCACCTCAAAGTCAAGAGACTCATCGTCCCAAGATCTTTCCAACATGAAATATGACAAACTCTACTACTTCCCTCATAAACAAAACATGAAACCTCCCTCACCTAGGACCTGTTTGTCATGGGAGGTCCTACCAGGGGACATAGCTCCTAAGACCATTGAGACATGCAAACTCCACCACGATCAGGTAACAGCTCAGGGAGATTAAATTTACTTAAAAAATTGAATATATTTTGTAAAATAAGTCAATAGTATCATTGAACTTGGGAGCTTTGTGAGATGGTGAAAGTTGGAGGGTGTCAGGTGTGCTCACCTGGTGTACTGATGACCGAGTCCAGTGACAGATGACAGGTTCAAGCCCAAGGATGGATGTGAAGTCCGATCCAGTGATGGGTGACAGGTCTAAGTTCAGTGATGGTGGATAGGTGGAACTGAACTTGATCTAGGCCCTGGAGCACATCAGTAACAGACAGGTGAGGTAGTGGTGCAGGTGTGGAGAGATCGGCATGCTGCAAGCCAAATGCCAGGTTGGCAGACGACGTGCAGCACACCGAGTTTATGACATTTGCACACGTGTCGCGGCACGTCCTCTATGACATCAATAAACCCCCCCCCAACCAAAGGACTCAGACGCACTTCGAAGACGAGAGACACTCATCATACCAAGATGACAAAATGCACTACTTCTCTCATGAACAAAACCTTGAAAAGATCAAATTGTCTGTATTTAAAACATGTAATTATAGTTATTGTAATGCACACATCACAATATTAATATTATCTATATTTACCAGTACTCTATAGCACATAAACCTTTGTGACTTGTAATAAATGTACAAGCTGCTTTTATACCCAATCATGGCACCCAACTGTTCCCAATTAACCTGCACACCTGTGGGATGTTCTAAATAAGTGTTTGATGAGCATTCCTCAACTTTATCAGTATTTATTGCCACCTTTCCCAACTTTTTGTCACGTGTTGCTGGCATCAAATTCTAAAGATAATGATTATTTGCAAAAAAATTTTTTTTTTATCAGTTTGGACATCAAATATGTTGTCTTAGTAGCATATTCAACTGAATATGGGTTGAAAAGGATTTCCCAACACCTATGGAAACGGGGTTTGTACATTTATGGTCATTTGATCAAAGCGTTACAAAACTAGAAAGTCCAATGTTTTCAGAAATTAAAGAAATGTAAATCACTGTTTGATAACCAGGTGCCACAACTCATATTTAACAAGCTGAGAACATTCTTCAGCTTCTTTGCAAAGCGTCGAAAAGGACAACTGTTGTCTTACCAAAGCCAATTGACCAAAAGCCGGACCGGACTCAGCCAGACCTCGGACAAAATAAAGACTCTGGAGGAGTGTTGGGGACAACTTGAGGAAGTAGCTGAGATGTTCCCGAGGAGGCCAATCTCTCCTCCCCCGCCCCGCATCACGAGTCAGCATCGTCCTCCGATCAGAGGCCTTTATACTCCGCACATCCTTGTCATGAAAGGACCTGGAGTGACATCACACACGAGACACGTCAAGTTGTGAGCTTCGCCATGGAGAGAAGCGAACGCTTTGTTACGCCGTCATCTGCTCGTGTGTCAATACGTTTATGACCTATGAAACATATCTATGTGAGAAATACCAAGAAATGATGCAACAATAACAAATAAGGACACTTTATTCACACAAATCTATGAAGTCAGGACTATCAAAGCATATTTCTATTTCTTTATATAAAAATAAATAATTGCATCTTTGTGCCATATTTTTATTTCTGACAGTCATTTATTTTCTTTTTAAATTTTAAATATTTTCTTCCACTGTCACTTTTGTTCCATAATTTAACATATTCGTGTATACATCATAGGATTGTGTTAATACCAATATTTTGGTACTGGTACCAAAATGTATTTCACTACTTTTCTGAATAAAGGGGACCACACATTTTTTTTATTTATGGCTTTATTTTTAACAAACAATCTTTGGGTACATTAGACATATGTTTCTTATTGCAATTTAGTCCTTAAATAAAATAGTGAACATACTAGACAACCTGTCTTTTATTAGTAAGTAAACAGAGGCTCCCAATTTAGCTGCTGGCATATGCAGTAACATATTGTATCATTTATCATTCTATCATTTTGTCAACATTTTAAAGGAAAAACTGTAAAAATTGATTATTAATCTACATGTTTATTTACTGTTAATATATGCTTGTTTTCAATTTCAACATGTTTTATCTACACTTCTGTTAAAATGTAATAATCGCTTATTCTTCTGTTGTTTGATACTTTGCATTAGTTTTGGAGGATACCACAAATTTAAGTATCGATCCGATACCAAGTAGTTACAGGATCATACATTGGTCATAATTTAAGAACTCATGTGTCCAGGGACGTATTTCCTGAGTTTATGAATATAATATGAATTTAAAAAAAATTAAAGGATTTTTTAACACTAAAAAATATTAATATAATCATTGTAGTAGCAACAAGATACGCTATTGTACTTGGTACCATTACCGTGGATGTCAGGTGTAGATCCACCCATGGCATTTGTTTATATTCAGGTGCACTACCTTTTGTTAGCGGTGACACCGGTGAACTATTGTATCCTCCTACAGTGTGTAGTGAAGCATGTTTAGCTATTCCTCATCCTCCAGTGATAATGCTACTTGTAAGACACTTTATTTGTCGCCATGGAGACAAGGATTAGTGATTTAGAAGACGCTAAAACACTGCCAACTGCGGATGGACGTTAGCCGCTAACTAGCTTGTGTTGCGTTTCACCAGTCTTCCTCTCAGGGAATTAAGTCACTGGTCAATCCCAAGTTCATTCAGATGACATATATGTTGAGTAAGAAGGACCATCAAGACAGAATAGGAATATTATCAAGTTAATCAAAAATCCCAATCTATGATTTTTTAACAATTTATTTGTGTGATACAGCTGTAAATAAGTATTTGAACACCTGTCTATCAGCTAGACTTCTGACCCTCAAAGACCTGTGTGAGGTCGTTAGCTGCATAAAGACACCTGTCCACCCCATACAATCAGTAAGACCCAAACATTCAACATTGCTAAGAGCAAATAGCTGTCCAAAGACACCAGAGACAAAATTGTACAACTCCACAAGGATGGAAAGGGCTACGGAGAAATTGCCAAGCAGCTTGGTGAAAAAAGGTCCACTGTTGGAGCAATCATTAGAAATGGAAGAAGCTAAACATGACGGTCAATCTCAACCGGAGTGGAGCCCCATGCAAGATATCACCTTGTGGGGTCTCAATGATGCTAAGAAAGGTGAGGAATCAGCCCAAGACTACATGGCAGGACTTGGTCATTGACCTGAAAAGAGCTGCGACCACTGTTTCCATGGTCACTGTAGGTAATACACTAAGACGTCATGGTTTGAAATCATGCATGGCACGGAAGGTTCCCCTGCTTAAACCAGCACATGTTAAGGCCCGTCTTAAGTTTTCCAATGACCCTTTGGATGATCCAGAGGAGTCCTGGGAGAAAGTTTTGTGGACAGATGAGACCAAAACTGACCTTTTTGGTAATAATTCCACAATGCTTGTTTGGAGGAAGAACAATGATGCGTACCATCCCAAGAACACCATCCCTACTGTGCAGCATGGAGGTGGTAGCATCATGCTTTGGGGGTGTTTTTCTGCTCATGGGACAGGACGACTGTACTGTATTAAGGAGAGGATGACTGCAGCCATGTTTTGTGAGATTTTGGCCAAAAACCTCCTTCCCTCAGTCAGATTATTGAAGATGAGTCGTGGTTGGATATTCCAACATGACAATGACCCAAAGCACACAGCCAGGAAAACCAAAAAGTGGCTTCGTAAGAACCATATCAAGGTTCCGGAGTGGCCTAGCCAGTCTCCAGACCTAAATCCAATTGAAAATCTTTGGAGGGAGCTGAAAGTCTGTTACTCAGCGACAACCCAGAAACCTGACTGATCTAGAAAAGATCTGTGTGGAGGAGTGGGCAAAAATCCTTCCTGCAGTCTGTTCAAACCTGGTGAAGAACTACAGGAAATGTTTGACCTGTGTAATTGCAAACAAAGGCTACTCTACCAAATATTAATGTTGGTTTTCAAATACATATTTTCAGCTTTATCACACAAATAAATTGTTAAAAAATCATAGATTGGGATTTCTGGATTTTTCTTTTTAGGTTATCTCTCATACAGTGGACATGCACCTACCGTGGAAATTTCAGGCCCCTCCATGATTTCTAAGTGGGAGAACTTGCAAAATAGCAGGGTGTTCAAATACTTATTTCCTTGACTGTACGTGCCAAAAAAACCCTCAGAATCCGAGCCTTGTTCCTCCTAGCGGACCACGGCGTGGACTCCGAGTCCTGCAGCCCTTATCTCAAAGTCCACAGAGAACTCAAACTGGAGTCGTGCGTCAGCAAGACGGTGCTTTTCTTATTGTTGCTTCCATATGGTACTCGCTGACGTCATCACAAGGTCGCATGACCCGCCAGCAGAATATTGCGGACATGACTTCATGTAGGAGTGTGTTATTGTTGTAAGAGTGTGTAATTGCAACAATAACAATGAGACATGTGACCATTGCGCTGCTTCCAGGAAGCAAGGTGTGCGCGCATGCGTGTTGTAATGAGTCATAAGCTGCAATAAAACAACTCAGATTCACCATGGATTGATTAACGTGGACCCGACTTAAACAAGTTGAAAAACTTATTCGTGTGTTACCATTTAGTGGTCAATTGTACGGAATATGTACTGTACTGTTCAATCTACTAATACAAGTCTCAATCAATCAATCAATCAATCAATCAATCATCTGCTTGACTCTTCGTGCGTCTGGAGCAGGCCTGGGCAATTATTAGATTTAAATAAAAAATTGTATCTGGGGGCCGGTATATCTATATTTAGGAACACAAATACAAAACCTCACAATGATGATTGAAAGCTAAAAATGTTATTATGAGAGACCGCCTTAAAAAACAACAGAATTTGACATTTTCTTACTGAATGAGACACCCAGAATGTACATGAAAATAAAGAATGTGGGATGTACAACATTAACTATGAAGGATAAAACACTGAATATTGACAACATATTTTACAATCAACCAAAAAACAACCAAAATGCGACAAACATTGTGAATTATATGAACGCAAAGGGTAAAAAAAAAAAAAACACCTACAATCTGAGATATCTCAAAGTGACCAAAGTAACTAATTAGATGACCATAGTAACTCATTAGATGACCATAGTAACTAGTATATAATACAGATTCCAAGCATTGAAAGACAGTATAGTTGAAGACTTACGATCATTGGAAAACATGAGTACACATCATAATGGCAGCAACACATTCCATCTTAAAGATCCCCAAAAAATATTTGGGAATGTCCGGCGGCCCAGATTGAAAAGCTCATCGGGCCGCATGTGGCCCCCGGGCCTTAATCAGGGGCGTCGCCAGACATATTTCACTGGGGCACATGCCCCACTGTTGATCAGCAGTGCCCCAGTAAAAATTTCACCAATAAAAAAAAACACTTCAGAGTTTTAAGTCTACATAACATAGACAACAGCGCACATACTACTTAGTATGGTAATTGATTGCTACTGTATTCACTCCACGTAACAATGAGCACATGGCTAATTAATATGGTAATTTATTCACATTTGGATCAGACTTCAGTTGAGAGAGAGAGAGAGAGACAGAGAATGAGAATCACTGCGTGAGGTAGGTAACGTTAGCCAACAACAATTTGTTAATTACATTATTTTGATTTTGATTTGACTCAAACTGTAACTCCTAGATGGATTTTAGAAAGTTATTCGCCCGCAGCAGGGAAGAAGTAGCAAGGAATGAGAGATGTAAGTGAAGTCCTAGCTAGCCATAGGCAACATCATTGTCTTAAGTTGATGCTAAGTTAGCTAACAATATTCCTTGTATCAAGACAAACATATTCATTTGCTGTACGAGCTGTCGGGGAATTTCCAATGAACATGAAACATAATGTTGGTTATTGTCTGCTTGTTCTGCTCAGGACCTCTGCATCAATGATGATTTGGAGTAAGCATGTGTGAGTTGAGTGCTTCTCAAATGGTTTATCTTTAGGAAGAAAAACATTTTTCCATATCAACAAGTCGTGAGCCAAATTTTTAAATCATTCAAGTTTATTTCACAGAAAAATTGCACAGTAGACATGTCTTGTTAATCGGTGTGACTTTGACTAAAATAATCTTGTTTTGTCACCAGAAAAATAGCTACAGCTAAAGCATCTGGTTTTGTTTCCAGAAAAAATAGTAACATTTCTATATTTGTTTTCAGAAAGATTGCTGAAAATATTGGGTTTCGTTGCCCCATTTAGATTTAAAAAAAAATACATTTCCATGTCTGTCCTGAGTCCTCCTCCAACTTGTTAGTCGGTTTGCCTTTTGCTAAAATACTCACTAATAGTCACTAGAAAAATGGCTAAAAATATCTGGTTTGGTTGCCACAATTTGATTTTTTTCTCCCTAAACTTTTTTTTTTCATGCACACATCTTACTGCGACTCACTGAAAATGACACACAATCCACTTTTATGTCACGACCCAGCAGTTGGGAACCACTAGTCAACTGTATAACAGTTACTGTAATATTTCCATGTCTGTCCAGAGTGATTGAGCACTTTGCAAAAATTAAAACGAGACATTACAGTTTACTTCTCAGAAAATGATTCCCTGAACAGACACACAACAGTTGTTCATTTATTCTACTACTGTGGCTTTATTGTTTTCTGTATATTTCATAGTTTTGTGTATCTGAAATAGGATTTGCCACATTGCCATAAATGGAAATTAAATAATATAAAAGTACCCAGAGATGTAGGGGTGCTTTATTTTTTGTTTTACTTTTGTAGATGTTAAATTTGCAGATGATTACTGCAATATATATTTCAAAAAGATTCATTGCTCTTCCTTTTTGCTTTTACCAGTAGCAGTTTAGAAGTCTGGAGTAAAAAAAGTGCACAAGTAGGTCAAATGCATAAATTAATTTCAGGTGGTTAATCAAAGATCCATACAGCATAATCTGATATGATTTCATAGTTTAAAGCACTATTTATGATTTTTTTATGATAAATAAGTGCTAAAAATGTTTTTGCTTGCGCGCTTTGCACGCTCGCATTAATTATTTGTGCCCCAGGTGTGCCCCAGTACAGTATTAGGTCTAGTGACGCCCCTGGCCTTAATTTGCCCAGGTCTGGTGTAGAGGCTGGCGTTGCCATGGTGATGAGGCTATCATGCAATATCTTCATTGTGCCCGTACTGGACCTCGTGGGCGTGTTTGATGCGAAGTCCACTCGCAAAAGTGTCACGACACACAATTGTTTTCGAATAAAATGATGCAAAAAAAAAAAAAAAAAAAAGACTTCTGATTGCTTGCCCTCATTTTTTTTTATTTTGAAGTCCAAACGGACACCATTATAACCACGTGACGTCCACCGACCAATCAGTGACGCGGCCTTTCAATCAAAGCTGCGTGTCGACTGTGATTAAAATATCGTTTCATCTTCTGATGTTTGTGACGGTTTGTAATGTTTTCTTAAATTTTCTTTAAGTTTGAATGATATTTTATGAAACCACTCACTAAGTAAAACTAATCGAGATTATAATTTTTGGGGGCGTGGGTGAAATCGCTTCATGAAACCAGATCACAATCACGGTACCTAAGGGGTTGTGTTGCAGTGTGTGCCCACGGAGAGGCGCTGTTGTCTTGCAAAAGACGTGTCAACACAAAGCATGGCGCGCGTCACCGCGTGTGTCTGTGCGCGCGCGCGCGGTTTGATCTTAAAGGTAATTTGAACTTCTCCCTTGGCGTCCTTCCTGATGATGCAGTGTTTTTCAGCCTTTCTTGAGCCAAGGCACATTTTTTTCATAAAAAAAAATATGGAGGCACACCACCAGCAGAAAAGGTTAAAAAATGAAACTCCACCAGCATTCTGTTTTTGTCTACCAGTACTTTGTAACCAAAAATCCTTTTGTTTTGCAGAGCCATCCCTATGCTTCAGTGCCTTTTCCTAGTGGGACTTGCCTTTTGTTAATTTTTGGTTTAAACGTTACATACCATGTTACCTGCACGCTGTCTACCGCTGTGCTCTGCATATTGGGATCACGACAAACCATCGTCTACGCCAGGCCCGGGCAATTATTTTGACTTGAGGGCCACATTCAGAGAAAAAAAGGTGTCTGTTTTTAGGAACACTGATACAAAACCACTCAATAATGTCTGATTGAATGCTAAACACGTTGTGACAGACCGCCTTCAAAAACGTAATGGAATTTTTAATTTTTTTATGAACTATAAAACACTGAATATTGACGAAATGTGAACGTCACACCCCCTTTCGATCGACATATTTTACAATCAAGTGAAACGCAACAGAAATGCAACGAACAGTGAAATATGAACGTGAAGGGTTCAAAACAAACTAACTTACAACCTGATGTATCACTAAGCTTTAGAACTTTGTTGTAAAAATCTTCTACAGCGTCCGTGGAAACGCTCACCACCCACACTACTTGGCGGCTCGTCTGAGCTGCTGTGACGTAGACTACCATAGTAACTAGTTAGATGACAATAGTAACTAATTAGATTACCATAGTACCTAATTAGATTACCATAGTGACTGGTATATCACCCAAAAACACATTCCAACCATTGAAATACTTTGTACTGTTGAAGACTTACGGTCATTAGGAATCATCACTGCACATCATAATGGCAGCTACACTTTCTATCTTAAAGATCTAAAAAAATATATTTGGGAATGTCCGGTGGGCCAGATTGAAAAGCTTAACGGCCACATGTGGCCCCCAGGCCTTAAAGGGGAACACTATCACAATTTCAAAAGGGTTAAAAACAATAAAAATCAGTTCCCAGTGGCTTGTTGTATTTTTTGAATTTTTTTTCAAAATTTTACCGGTCCCGGAATATCCCTAAAAAAAGCTTTAAAGTGCCTTATTTTCGCTCTCTCGAAGCCACTGTTCATTTTCCTGTGACGTCATACAGTGTTGCCAATGTAAACAAACAATGGCAAATAGCACAGCAAGATATAGCTACATTAGCTCGGATTCAGACTTGGATTTCAGCGGCTTGAGCGATTCAACAGATTACGCATGTATTGAAACGGATGGTTGGAGTATGAAAGTATTGAAGAAGAAACTGAAGCTATTGAGCGAATAGCTATTGACGCTATTAATAGCCATAGAATGGCCGAATAGCTGCGTTAGCATCGCCTGTAAAATGTGCGGACCAAACGATCAGGACTTTCGCATCTTGTGACACTGGAGCAACTTAAATCCTTCGATTGGTAAGTGTTTTTTTCGCATTAAATGTGGGTGGAAGGTAACGTAATATAGTTTCAAATGTACATACAGCTATAGCCTAAATAGCATGTTAGCATCGATTAGCTGGCAGTCACGCCATGACCAAATATGTCTGATTAGCACATAAGTCAACAACATCAACAAAACTCATCTTTGTGATTTCGTTGACTTCATCGTTGCGAATGCATCTGCAGGTTATCCATACATTTCTGTGCCATGTCTGCCTTAGCATCGCCGGTAAAATGTGCGGACACTCCGGCACATTTGATGGGGTCTGGCGGTAGATTTCTTGTCACTTTCGCATCTTCGGGCCAGTGGTGCAACTTGAATCCCTCCCTGTTGGTGTTGTTACACCCTCCGACAACACACCGACGAGGTATGATGTCTCCAAGGTTCCAAAAAATAGTCGAAAAAACGGAAAATAACAGAGCTGAGACCCGGTGTTTGTAATATGTTTGAGAAAATGAAAATGGCGGCTTTCTTACCTAGGCAACGTCATGTACTGACGTCATCGCTTCAAGAGGGCTAAACAGAAAGGCGCTCAATTCGCCAAAATTCACCCATTTAGAGTTCGGAAATCGGTTAAAAAAATATATGGTCTTTTTTCTGCAACATCAAGGTATATATTGACGCTTACATAGGTCTGGTGATAATGTTCCCCTTTAAGACATGTCTTTTTTTAGTATACTTTTGCAAGGGTATTAACTGTTCCCATTATAACAAGATAACATTAGCATGCACATTTTTTAGGTTAACTTTTTAGCTAGTTTTTTTCTATATTTTAACTTTGGGGCCATCTTAGAAGTACATTAACGTGTTCTTTGTCATCATGCGGATTATGCTAGAATTCTAGCTATTTGAACCTAAATATCATGGCTTCTGATACTTGGCGCAATCTTAGAAGAATACTACCTTTTCCTATATTAGTATGCTAACATTAGCATGGTAACATCTTATGCTAGCATGTTAGCTCTTTTTTTTAATCATTTTAACCAAAAAAATAATGGATTGTGAGACATGTCTCTTTCATACAAACATACTACATTTTTATGCTGACGTTTTATGCTCGCTCTTTAGCTTCAATCAGACGTACACAGCGGAAATAACAGGCCCATCTAAATTTCTGCAGGAATGTTCCATTTGTTTTAATCAATTTTTTGCATTTATATGCAAATTGCCCCCCCGCGATCCCGAACGGGACAAGCGGTAGAAAAATGGATGGATGGATGGATGCAAATAGGAGGTTCCATGCCCCAGATGATTTAAAGGAGTCATGTCATTATTTTCTTTCCACATTTAAAACACTTTTTTGTGGTCTACATAACATGTTTTGGTGGTTCTTTGTACATGCATGTGCAAGTACGAGCCAGTCTGACAAGACTACGATGGCGGACGAGCGCAAGGCACTTTGGGTACATTTAAACTGTGCTGTCCTGAAGTCAATTGTTAATATTTTTTACATAATGACTTGATTATACGTTTGTATTGTTTATACAATGTGCAAAAACATATATAGTGACTGCAATGCTTTGATTTTGAGCTAAAGTTGTTTTTATTTCTTGTATGCTATAATCGATAAACAGCAATTGGATGATGTCACGTCAGCTAAATTACTTCCTGTTGGTTGACTTCCGGAAATTGTCTGAAAGCAAGTCATACATGTTGCTGTCCTCTGTAATAAACTCTGTGGCCATCCTACACAAAGCAGCATAGAAGCAATGCCGTAAATTGTCTTGAACAAGTTACGAACATGTCAGACATGTTAAAAAAGTAATAGTGTCGATATGTTGAAAAGAATTGTCGAATTAGAGATGTGTTCAGGCAGATGGGGGTCTCCCTATCCTGGACATTTTGGGACATTAGTTACATTTTGTATGTAATAGTAGACAAATACAGAGGCAATAAGTATGTTTTTATCTTAGACAACTTTTATTGATCTACAAGGGAAATTGTTCAAAAATCTCTTATTCTCTTTATTTTTTCAGTTTTTCACAGTCATGTAAATAATAATAATAATAATAACAATAATTATAAATTTCACTTATAAGGTGCCTTTCTGGGCACCAAAGGACACCGTACAAAATCAAAACAATAAAATCAATTGGATAAAAACAACAACAAAGATCGATAAGATATACAATGAATAAGCAGTCAGGAAGAGGTGTGTTTTGCGTCTTGATTTGAAGAGGGATATTGAGTCTCAGTTACGAAGGTCTGGTGGTAATGAGTTCCAAAGATGAGGGGCTGAGCGGCTGAAATCTTGGGTACCCATGGTGGACAGTTTAAATAAGGGGACAGTGAGATGGATGGATGAAGAGGATCATAGGGAATGTGAGGACGTGGCGACATGGAGCAGGTCAGAGAGAAATGACGGAGAAAGGTTATGGATAGCTTTGAAAGTGAGGATAATTATTTCAAAGTGGGCACTGTTTGATGGGTAGCCAGTGGAGTTGCTGCAGAACAATGGTGATGTGCTGTATTGAAGGGGTTCTGGTGATTATCCGGGCTGCAGAGTTCTGGAGAAGCTAAAGTTTGTGAAGTGACTTGTTAGAGAGACCAAACAGGAGAGAGTTGCAGTAGTCCAGGCGAGAGGTGACAAGGCTATGGACTAGTATTGCAGCAGTATGTGGGGTAAGGCAGTGTTTTTCAACCTTTTTTGAGCCAAGGCACATTTGTTTCATTGAAAAAAATCTGAGGTACACCCAAAGTAGAAATCATTAAAAAACAAAACTCAGTCGCCGATATCGACAATAAAAAGTAATTCTCGCAATTGTTGGATATGAATTCAAACCATAACCAAGCATGCATCACTATAGCTCTTGTCTCAAAGGTGTACTGTCACCACCTGTCACATCACGCCTTGAATTATTTTGAGTTTTTTTGCTGTTTTCCTTTGTGTACTGTTTTAGTTCTCGTCTTGCCTTCCTATTTTGGTGTTTTTTCTGTTTTGTTGGTATTTTTTCTGTTACAGTTTCATGTCTGCCTTGAGCGCTATTCTCCACACCTGCATTGTTTTCGCAATCAAGACTGTTTAAGTTGTGCGGACGCTTTTCTTCGTGAGGACACGGTCGATTGTCATGTAATGTACGGATGTACTTTGCGGACGCCCTGTCTGCGCCACACACTGTAAGTCTTTGCTGTCGTCCAGCAATTTGAGTTTTGTTTACTTTGCAGCCAATTTAGTGTTAGTTTTGTTTTGCATAGCCGTGCCTAAGCTTTAATGCCTCTTCTTAGGGGCACTCACCTTTTGTCTATTTTTGGTTAAAGCATTAGATACCTTTTTACCAACACGCTGAAGTCTGCATGCTTCCACCTACTTATATGGAAGAGTTTTGATTGATTGATTCATTGAGACTTTTTTTTTAGTAGATTGCACAGTACTCCATATATTCCATACAATTGACCAATAAATGGTAACACCGAAATAAGTTTTTCAACTTGTTTAAGTCGGGGTCCACGTTAATCAATTCAAGGTAATTAGTAAAACATGGTTACAGACAGTACAGACACTCAACAACGGCAGATTATTTACGGATTACAAATATTTGGGTGCAAAAAATATTTTCAACCCAATTAGGTGAAATTACATAATCTCCCACGGCACATCAGACTGTATCTCACGGCACACTAGTGTGCCGCGGCACACAGTGGTTGAAAAACACTGGCGTAAGGGATGGGCGAAGTTGATAAATGTTTTGTAGATGAAAGTAAGCAGACCGGGTAATGTTGTTTATGTGGGCTTGAAAAGAGAGTGCTGTCGAGGATGACACCTAGACTCTTCACTTGGGAGGAGGGTGAGAAAGAGGAATTGCCAAGAGTAACGGACAAGCTGTTGGTTTTAGATTTTGTACCTACAAGTAAGATTTCGGTTTTATTACTATTGAGTTGAAGTAAATTAGGATAAGAACCACTGCTTGAGTTCACTGAGGCAGTCTGTAAGGATGGAAGGAAGGAGGAAGAGAAGCACTTGGTTTGGTTGAGACTTAGAGCTGGGTGTTGTCCGCATAACAGTGAAAATGTATGAAGGGGAAGAATGTAAATGACAAAAAGCAGGGGACCAAGAACGGAGCCATGGGGCACACCAGAGGAAATGGGAGACGGAGGGGATTTGAATGAACGCAGTTAAACAAACTGAGTGTGGTCAGAGAGATATGATCTAAACCAGTGAAAGTGTGTGTTTGTGATGCCAATACTGTGCAATCTATGTAAGAGGACAGTGTGTGAAATGGTATCAAAGGCTGCAGTGAGATCGAAGAGGATTAGGACAGTGAGAATACCAGAATCAGCTGCCAGGAGGAGATTGTTTGTGCTTTTTACAAGTGTTGTTTCACTGCTTTGCAGGGGGCGGAAACCAGACTGGAATTGTTCATACATGAAGAAATGTCACAAGTAATCATTGACTTCGGTTTGGCTTGGTGTTGAGTCAGCGTCTCAACACGTCCTACGAGAACTCTAAATATACCATACATTGATAATCTGCTGACAGTTTTCACAATGTGTGACGTCACCAATTGTGCACATTTCAAACAGCTGGTTTGCGGAAGCTGGAACTAAGGCAAGATTATTTCATAAATATCTCCGCAACGCCTCCACGGTTTGATTTCTAATTGTCGGGACTTATATGGATCACAAATTCACGACAGCAGGTACCAAAAGGTAGGAAAAGTTGTTTTGTTCATATTAGGGCTAAGTTCTCTGCCTGTCTTTGAGGCAACTATATGACTAAGAATGAAAACTTGCTACCAACACTACCGTATTTTTCGGACTATAAGGCGCCCTTAAAATCCTTTCATTTTCTCAAAAATTGACAGTGCGCCTTATACCCCGGTGCGCCGAGTGTACAGAATAATTTGGGTTGTGCTTACTGACCTTGAAGCTAATTTATTTGGGGACTGCGTGGCGAAGTTGGTAGAGTGGCTGTGCCAGCAATCTGAGGGTTACTGGTTCAATCCCCACCTTCTACCATCCTAGTCACGTACATTGTGTCCTTGGGCAAGACACTTCACCCTTGCTCCTAATGGGTCCTGGTGAGAGCCTTGCATGGCAGCTCCTGCCATCAGTGTGTGAATGTGTGTGTGAGTGGGCGAACGTGGAAATACTGTCAAAGTACAACCCATTTACCATTTATTTGGTAGATAGTGAAATGATAAGGTTGACCAGTAGATGGCAGTCACACATAAGAGATATGTGTATACTGCAATATGATGGCAGTCACACATAAGAGATACAGGTAGACTGCAATATGACTCAGATAAACAACACCAAAATGTTATATTGCACGCTACACCAGTACAACAAAAATGACGGAGAAAAGACGCTGCGAGTGAGCCACGTAAATAAAACCGCCCCCAAAACGGCGCAACCTGAAGCGACTGTCAGAAAGTGGCTTGAAGATGATCCATAAAACATAACCTATGCCAGTGGTCCCCATCCACCGGGCGATTGGTACCAGGCCGCAGAAGAATTTCTTATTATTTTTTTTAATTTTTTAATTTTTTATTAAATCAACATAAAAAAAACACAAGCTACACTTACAATTAGTGCACCAACCCCCAAAACCTCCCTTTTTCATGACAAAAAAAATAAATAAACAAATAAATTCCCCCCCCCCCCCCCCCCCTTTCCCCCCACCGGTCGGCGGGACAAATTATCAAGCGTTGACCGATCCGCAGCTACAAAAAGGTTGGGGACCACTGACCTATGCAACATTTTGACCAAAGAACCACCATTACATATTATGTAGACCAGTGGTCCCCAACCTTTTTGTAGCTGCTCAAACGCTTGATAATTTGTCCCTTTGTCATGAAAAAGGGAGGTTTTTGTCATGAAAAATTGAGTTTTTTTTGAGTGGGTGCACTAATTGTAAGTGTATCTTGTGTTTTTTATGTTTTAATTAAAAGAAAATCTATATATATATATATATTTTTTTTTTTTAATTAAAAAATAATTAAAATTAATAAAAAATTCTTCTGCGGCCCGGTACCAATCGGTGGTTGGGGACCGATCCTTTTTTTTTTTTTTTTTTCTTTGTCATGAAAAAGGGAGGTTTTTGTGGTTGGTGCACTAATTGTATGTGTATATTCTGTTTTTATGTTGATTTAATATTTTTTTTTTTTTTTTTCTTGTTAAATAAAAATGAATAAAAAATTCTTCTGCGGCCCGGTGGTTGGGGACCACTGATGTAGACCACAAGGAAGTGTTTTCCATTTAGAAAAAAATAAGAACATGAGCCCTTTAATGCACCCTATAATCTGGTGCGTCTTTTGTATGAAAATAGACCTGACTGCACCCGCTCATCGGCAGTGCGCTTTATAATCCGGTGTGCCCTATGGTCTGGAAAATACTCTGATTGAGCAATGGCCTCCTGACCGCCCACTGGTGGGCCTTACATTAGACAAGAAGAAGCCCGTTGAGATTGGTCCGATGATTGTAACGGTTCAAAAGATTAGAAAACGCCTCCTAAACTTGTAGGCCAATCATAGGCAGTCTTCATTTGATAAGTTATCCTTATCAGGTGGACGACTTCTCACTCTCCTCAGCATTGACTGCTCACAACACGTTCCATCGACATTACCGTGAAGACTTGGAGCTTATTGACATGACGGCAGCGCTTGGTGGAGCTCTTAATGAGATCCATGGAGGGTGAACAAGTTTTATAAAAATAATTACTAGACTGCTTTTCTTTTTGGAGTCATGGATGCGGAATTTAATGGAACATATATAACTCTTGGTGGTTATGTAGACGTGGACAAATATGGATATGTGTACTTTGCCATCTTGTTGACAATATATATTCTCATCCTCTGTACTAATTGTACCATTATGTGTCTAATCTGCATCCACAGGAACCTTCATGAGCCTATGTACATTTTCATTGCGGCTTTGTCACTCAACTCTGTTTTGTTCAGCACTGTTCTCTACCCCAAACTTTTCATTGATGTCTTATCTCAAAAACAGATCATTCCTTATTCCACATGCATGTTTCAGTTTTTGGTATTTTATGTGTTCGGCAGTTCAGATATCTTACTGCTGTCAGCCATGTCTTATGACAGGTATGTGTCTATCTGCAAACCTCTGCACTATCCAACTATCATGGGGACACGAAAGGTCATTGTCCTCTTGACTGTGGCCTGGTTACTACCTTTTTGCCAGTTTTCTGTGTCAATAGTAATCATGGCAAACCACAAACTGTGTCACCTTACATTAGAAGGTTTTTTTTGCAACAATTCAGTTTACAAGCTTCACTGCATGACATCACCCATTCTCAACGTGTGGGGGTTAGTCAGTTTAGTCAATCTCTGTCTCATTCCTTTTCTTTTCATCATTTTTACGTACGTGAAGATATTTATAATAACTTATCACAGTTGTTTGGACGTCAGGAAAAAGGCCGCAGAGACATGTATACCTCACTTGATGGTTTTATTCAGCTCCTATTGTTTAGGGTTTTTTGACATCATCATGGCTCGAAAGGAGTCGGATTTTCCTAAAATTGTACGTTTAGTCATGACTTTACAAATTGTGGTGTATAATCCTCTGTTCAATCCAATCGTATATGGAGTGAAAATGAAAGAAATCAAGAATTACATCAAAAGATTGTTTAGTTGCCCGGAAAACAAAATAATATGATCACTCTTGTTTGCAGTGAAGTCTCTCTTTCTCCATTTAATCATTAGGAAAAAGTCATTTACATTATCATATGGTGTTGTAAAAAAATTATATATGAGAAAAGGAAGCTAGGAACCAAATTATTTCATGTAAATTAATATCTTGAATTGTATTTCTTAATCAATATTGATTAAGATATTTATTCATCTATATACCATATTTTTTGTACTATAAATCACAGTTTACTCCGGAGCGACTTATGTGTGAAATTATTAACACATTACCGTAAAATATCAAATAATATTATTTATCTCATTCACGGAAGTGACTGAGATGCTGGTGCAGTTCTACTCAGCAGTCCATCCTCACCTCCTCCATCACCGTGTGGTTCCCCGGCGCCACAGCGCATGGTAGGTGCTGCTGAGAAGATGATTGGCTGCAAACTGCCACCCCTCCAGGACCTGTTCTCCTCCAGGACCAGCAGGCGTGTGGGTCGGATCACAGCTGACTTTTTTCACCCTGGACACAAAATATTCTCCCCTCTTCCCTCGGGCAGGAGACTTCCGTCCATCCAGACCCACACCTCCCGCCACCTGAACAGTTTTTTCCCCTCGGCCATCAGACACGTGAACAATAACAAGATCTGATAGCTCACTTACAGCTCATATTATTCTATTCTGTGTTATATGTCTTTTATGTTGCACGATAGCGCCAGGTAAAATTCCTAGTTTGTGAACCCGTTTCATGGGATTTATCGATTAGGAGTGACAGATTGTTTGATAAACGTATATCATGTTCTATATGTTATAGTTATTTGAATGACTCTTACCATAATATGTTACGTTAACATACCAGGCACCTTCTCAGTTGGTTATTTATGCGTCATATAACGTACACTTATTCAGTCTGTTGTTCACTATTCTTTATTTATTTTACATTTCCTTTCAAATTTCTATTGGTGTTGGATTTTATTAAATAAATTTACCCCAAAAATGTGACTTATACTCCAGTGCGACTTATATATGTTTTTTTCCTTCTTTATTATGCATTTTCGGCCGGTGCGACGTATACTCCGGAGCGACTTATACTCTGAAAAATACGGTACTGCATTTATTGATACGTTCGTTATACAAAGCGTGTCACTTTTACTCATGTATTTGTTCATCATCCATGCATCCATAATCTTTCCAATCCAAGAAATTTAAGTGAAAATTATTTTTAAATTAATAGCATTTAATGTTATTTGTACATTTATTTACTCAATAATGTAATTTAACACTATTTTCCACTTCATACACGTACTGTCACACATCCTCTGTTCTTTTTTCTCCTGATTGTAAAATGTTATAATTTAAACGCAGGAAGTGAACAAAATATCAGTCATTGCTGAGATTTGGAGAAAAGATAGGATTAAATAAACACTTTTTCACATATTTTGAACTGTGTATATACAAGCGTGATTCATTTTAATGTAACTTTCAGGCAAATTTGCAACAACTAAAACAATCAACATTACCACTGTATATTGATTTAAAAATAAACATACAATTTGATTGTTGACCCTGTATACACCTCAATAAACTATCCTGGCATTTACGTTTGTGTTTGCATTTCTTTGACTGTCAAGGTATAGAGGGGGCTTATGATCATGGCCTAGGATTTTGCAAAATATAAAGATTTTTTCCTCTAATTTAAGTTAATCAGTTATAAAACACAACGTCATAAAAGTTAATTAAAAAAAATTAAAAAGTCCAACAATAGGGTTATTTGAACCAAATTAGGAATCTGAGCTATGATCAAGTCCATGTTTGAATTAGGTGATGAATATAATATAATTATTCTTCAAAAGTTCTATTTTGGTTTCATCTGACCACATGACATTCTCCCAATCCTCTGCTGTATAATCCATGTATCCATTTTGGTATAAACTCAACTCGTCGTGTTTGGAGGAAGAAGAATACTGAGTTGCATCCCAAGAACACCACACCTACTGTGAAGCATGGGGGTGGAAACATCATGCTTTGGGGCTGTTTTTCTGCTAAGGGGACAGGAGGATTGATCCGTGTTAAGTAAAGAATGAATGGGGTCATGTATCGTGAGATTTTGAGCCAAAACCTCCTTCCATCAGTGAGAGCTTTGAATGTTTGACCAAAAACTTATTTTCCACCATCATTTACAAATACATTCTTTAAAATTCCTACAATGTGAATTCCTGGAATTTTTTTCACATTCTGTCTCTTACAGTTGAAGTGTACCTATGATGAAAATTACAGACCTCTGTCATCATTTTAAGTGGGAGAACTTGCTCAATCGGTGGCTGACTAAATACTTTTTTGCCCCACTATATATATACTGTATATATATCAGGGTTGTCCCGATACCAATATTTTTGTTATGTACGGCGGAGGAAAGGAGACGACACCACGGCAGTACTGCGGTTTAACAGGTTTATTTAAACCTTTGATGAGTGTATAGGATGTGTATGCTACACCAGAATGATGCAAGCTGTTCTCAATGTGGACCAGAGCATCCACATCACCACCAAGGAACTGTATGGGCAACTGCCGAGGCTCAGCAAGAAGGTAACAACTAGGAGGATGAGGCTTGCCGGCCACTGCCACATACATCGGGAGCCCCCGACCAGCAGGCTGGTTCTATGGGAACCAACGCACGGGCATCGATCGCGAGGATGTACCGCGCTAACGTACGGGCACATCCTGAAGAAAGATGCGGGAGCTGAAAGGTCCACGGAACTGGCCAGGTGTATGGAGCACCGGAATGATTGGAGACTCTGATGGAAACTCGTCTGAGGACGACTGAGAGATGCTACTTCAAGTGAATGTGTGAGGACGATGTGCTCAATTAACAATATAAATTTTACCAGGGGTTGCTGTCTGTGCGTGTTGGATCAATTCTTCATCGAACCAAGGGGGCAAGGCAAAGAGGCAGTCTGTGGAGAGGCAAGCAGTCGAGGGTTGGAGAGAGGCAAATATGTCCGTGTCCAAGCAGAGGTCGAAGATCGGGGAAGGCAGTCATCAATCCGGATGGAAGTTGAGAAGCAATACTCGACCACAGGATACGGGGAAGACACTGAGGAAGACACAAGGGACATAAACTCGGGAACACGGAAAAGACACAGAGAAGGCGAGCAAAGAACGAGGGAGGAATGCCAGACGTGATGCTTACTGTGAAGATAGGCTATGTTCTGGCAAAGGTTCCTCGGGTCCGCTGTTTTGATAGCTTGTTTTGTTTCTCACGTTTTGGACCCCTTCCTTTGTCCGAATAAATATCTGTTTCCGAAATCCTGCATCTGTGTCCACAGTCCTATTCGGGTCGTGACATCGGCAAGGTTGTGGTAGCAAGTCGGTATCAGCGCCAGATCGGCTTGAGGAACAAGGGTTCTGGGACAGTGGACTGGGGGAGACGCGGACTTGAGGGGTCTCATCGAATAGAAGAGCCAATTCGATGAGACCCTGCAGGATGTGGGTCTGTCCCTTAGCAGTCCATTCTTAATCACTTCCGAGAGGCCACGACGGAACGCGCTCTGGAGCGCCCGGTTGTTCCAGCCACTGTCAGCAGCAAAGATCCTGAACTCCAGGGTGTAGGCCGCGGCGGAGCGTGGTCCCTGCTGGATGTGTGTAGTGTAGGTGCCCCACCTCGTCCCCCCCCATCCTTGGGGTGTTCGAAGACGGCCCGAAATTCAGCACGGAAAGCAGTGTAGTCCGTGCTCAGGCCCACGGTTCTGTCCACGGCTGCCTGTCTTGAGTGCCGGTCTGGTGAGCAGAGCAAAAATGAAGGCGATATTGGCCCCATCAGTGGAATAGCGCGAGGGCTGGTGTTGAAAAATTAGGTCACCGGATATGTCCTCTTTTGCGGGGCTGTCTGGGTGGAGTTTCTCAAATGCCTCAAATGTCCGGCATTTTAAGTTAGGGTTGCATGTATTTTTAATGTACGTTCAGGGTTAAGAAGGGTTTAAAAACTAAACAAATTGTGCACGCAGCAGCATTCGTGAGGGAGGGGCAGAGACATAGAGAGCAAGAGAGTTATGATAAACACGCATGCGTCGCCAGGCTCTGCTTTTTACCCATAGATTTATCAGATTTAATTTTTTATTATCTATAGCAGGGGTGTCAAAAGTGTGTTCCGGAAGCCATATGCGGCCCACAGCTAATGTTTTAAAGGCCCACGGCACATTCTAAAAATACTATTAAAATAAACAAAAGTGAAATAAAAAATCTTAAAGGCTAAATGTAATTTAGAAAAAGTTGCAACATTGACTAATAAAACAAAGCTGTTTTTTTTCATTCAAACTGTCATTGCTCAAAACAAAATATTGAACCAAAATCAATGTTATTATGAATTATTGACCTATCCAAGGTTCTGATTACTTCACATCTAATATCCACTAAGAAAAATATTTTTGGTGAAAGATGTTGCATATTTGTCAAATAAATAACCAAAACAATTATATTTTGTTGTTTTCTTACTGTACCGAAAATGAACCGAACCGTGACCTCTGAACCGAGGTACGTACCAAACCGAAATGTTTGTGTACCGTTACACCCCTAATCATTCCATAATGTCATGTTTGGTGATCATGTTTGGTTGGGCTATGTTCTGTTTGGTTTTTGCACTCTGTCAGTTCTTGGTTTTTCACTCCCTGTTTTGTCACCTTGACTACCAATCAGTTCACCTGTCCTCACGACTCACGCACCTGATTCATTTGAACCCACCTGTTTTCAATCACCACATCAATATTTAAGCCTGTCATTTTCTGTCGGTCGGCCTGGCGACATCACACTCCTGACACTTCTGATTGCTCACTTCTTGCCATAGTTTCATGCTTTTCACGTCACAGTAAGTGTAGTTTTGTTTCATATCCTTATTCTGTTCATGTGTTAGTTTTGTTCCTGCGTTAAGTTTGTTCCCCGCCTTGTGCGCTCATTGTTTTTGTAGTACTTTCAAGTGTTAAAATTAAATTATGTTTGTACCTTCTACGGTTGTCCAGAAAAGTCAGTTTGCATCCTGGGAGAACCAACCTCGCCGCAAGTTGCGACCCCCCGTCCCCGTCATGACACATAAAGCATATAAACCAAGCAATAACTTATTGAAACATCAATATAATTTAGAATGATCACATCAGAAATAATGGTTCTTAGATTTTTTCTTTGGTATATACATTTTGTCAACGCCATATGCGACTGTAAATGATGGGGTTTTTTTCAGGATTGCGTGGAAAAATAAAAATTTAAATGTGTGATCATATTCTTTTGTTCGCTAATAGACAAAACGTCAATGGTCCTTGTGATAATAGTCATCATGTCAATGGTCAACATGCCATTGGTAAATATGTCTATGGTCTATACGTCAGTGGTCATCAAGTAATTGGTCAATATTTTAATTTCAAACTAAGAATAGTCCCAATGCCAAAAGTTATCATGTCAATGGTCAACATGTCAATGGATCAATGGTGAACATGTGAAAGGTCAATATGTGATTAGACATTTTTTTTATTTCAAAATATGAATGGTCCCAAGATCAATGATCAACATGTCAATGGATTATAGTCAAATATTCATCATGTAATTGTTCAAAATGTTTTATTTCAAAACATCAATTTTCAATATGTCCATTGTCAACATGTCCATTGTCCATGTGTCAATGGTCCCAATGTCAATGGTCAACATGTCAATGGACATCTAGTCAAAGGTCAACATGTCAATAGTCACCATGTAATTGTTCAAAATGTTTAATGAAAAAAAAATCAATGTTTAATATGTCCATTGTCCTTCTGTCGATGGTCATCATGTAATTGCTCAAAGTTTCAATGATTAAAATGTCGATGCTCAATATGTAGTCAACATGGTTATTGTCTCATTGGCCAACATTTTTCATTTGAAAATATCAGTGTTCAATATATCAACGGTCAACATGTTAAAAGCCATCATGTCAAAGTGTGGGGCGGAGGGGCATATTTGGTAGAGCAACTGCGTCAGTAACTTGAGGATTCCAGGTTCAATCCCCACGTCTGGCATCTTAGTCACTGTCCTTGTTTCCTTGGGCAAGACACTTATCCCACCTGCTCCCATTGCCAAAGTAACTCAAAGATGTCGAAAATGGGTTTCAGAATGTAAAGCGCTATATAAATATAATTCACTTCACTGAAATGGTCATCACATCAATAGTCCATCCATGTATCATGTCAATTCTAACCATGTAATTGGTCAAAAAGTTCAATGTTCAATA